>NC_091325.1:17544717-17844717 GCF_038502225.1 Cherax quadricarinatus
GTCCATCATTCTACCCATGAACGGAAATTTCACAAACCAGGGCTACAACTGGGAGGATTTTTAACATTCATAACCTACTGATAATGGTAGTGGTATAATGATCTACCTTTGTCACCTGTGAGGACCTTCCTTACAGTGACATATATGACCTGTAATAGCAAGTTATTACCTTAGAGAATAGTTTTCTTATTTTGTACTATGTGATAAATACTCACGTAAAAGAGAATCAGCAGGAAGAGGAATTATTAATAATGACCAAAGTATATTAAAGATACTGGAAAGAAAGGAAGAATGAAAAATATCTTTATTTCTTAATAAAAAAAAAGGTTACTTTGCCAGGATTAATCAACAAAGGTTATATTATAAAATAATCCAGAATAAGTCGGTGGCACGATCGACAGTACTCAAGACACAAATTCCAGTTTTCAGGATAATGTGAAATCTCATTTTATGAACAATAATAATGGAGATATAATGAATCACACAGTGGTGTTTATGCTCGTGTACAGTTGTGTCACTCTAGTGCTGTCACCACCTACCCCGCCCTACACGGGCGGGGTTAGAACCCGCGATCAGAGAGTCTCAAAACTCCTGATCGCGGGTTTTAACCCCGCCCGTGGTATAGTTTGTTTGCAATCGTGTCATTACAATTTCGCGAGTCATGTTAAAGACTGATAAAGTTCGAGAAGGTAGAAAGTAGAGAGTTTGGGGTCAGAGCAAAAAAAATAAAAAAACATCAGTTAAGAGAATCGACTAACAAGTAGCTCCTTTCCTGTTCTCACCTCAAACCTTCTACTTTCCACCTTCTTCTCGATCTTAAGAACATAAGAAAGAAGGAACACTGCAACAGGCCTACTGACCCATGCGGAGAGAGTCCATGCCCCGCCCCCGGATAAGCCCAATGACCCACCCAGTCTGGTCACCTCCACTCAAGGAAAGAGCACGGCACCAGACCCAGCAGCACAAGATAGTCAGGTCCAACTCACATCCACTCACACCCACTCATGTATTTATCTAACCTATTTTTAAAACACAACGTTTTAGCCTCTATAACTGTACTCGGGAGTTTGTTCCACTCATCCACAACTCTATTATCAAACCAGTCCTTTCCTATATCCTTCCTGAATCTGAATTTTTCCACCTTGAAACCATTGCTGCGAGTCCTGTCTTGGCTGGAAATTTTCAGCACGCTACTTACAACCCCTTTATTTATTCCTGTTCTCCATTTATACACCTCGATCATATCCCCTCCTCCTAATTCTACGCCTTTCGAGAGAGTGCAGATTCAGGGCCCTCAGTCTATCTCATAGGGAAGATTTCTGATACATGGGATCAACTTTGTCATCCTCCTCTGTACGTTTTCCAGAGCATTTATATCCATTTTGTAATACGGTGACCAGAATTGAGTAGCATACTGTAAATGAGGCCTAGCCAAGGATATATAGAGTTGAAGAACAACCTGAGGACTTCTATTATTTATACTTCTAGATATGAAGCCAAGAATTCTGTTAGCTTTACTGCGAACACTAATGTTTTCCTGGTTTTAGATTACTGCTAACCAGAACTCCTAAATCCTTTTCGCAATCAGTAGTATTAAGATCTACATTATTTAATTTATATGTCGTATAGTTATTTTCCTGTCCAACATTTAGAACTTTGCATTTGTCAATATTAAACTGCATCTGCCACTTCTCCGACCATTGCATCAGTCCATCCAATCATCCTGGAGTGCTCTAGTGTCCTCATTAGAATGAATTGGACGGCCTATTTTGGTGTCATCAGCAAATTTGCTTATGTCGCTATTTATTCCCTCATCTATGTCGTTTATGTAAATTGTGAACAACAACGGGCCCAACACTGACCCCTGAGGAACACCGCTTGTGACGTGCCCCCATTCTGATTTCTCCCCATTTATGCAAACTCTCTGCTACCTATTTGTCAGCCATGCATCTACCCAGGAAAAAATTTCTCCTCCTATTCCGTGTGCCTTAAGTTTCCTCAATAGCCTCTGATGTGGAACTCTACTGAAGTCCATATACACAGTATCATATTCATTACCATGATCTACCTCCTCAAACACCTTAGTGAAAAAAGTTAGTAAATTCATAAGACAGGAATGCCTTTGTAAAACCGTGTTGAAATTCATTAATCAATCTGTGCCTATCAAGATGACTACGAATTGCTTCGGCAATTATTGATTCCAGAAATTTTCCCACTATGGAGATAAGGCTTATTGGTCTATAGTTCGAAGCCAAGGACCTGTCACTTGCCTTGTAAATAGGTATTACATTTGCCATTTTCCACTTATCAGGCACTATGCCAGTTTGTAGTGATATGTTAAAAAGATTAGCCAAAGGTATGCTAAGTTCCTCTTTACATTCCTTTAACACCCTTGCAAACAGTTCATCAGGACCTGGGGAATTGTTAGGTTTTAGTTTCAATATTTGTCTGAGGACCATGTCACTAGTTACCGCAATCGTGCATAGTTTATTATCGTCCTGTTCTACATAATCTATTATTTCAGGAATATCGCTAGTGTTTTCCTGTGTGAAAACTGAGAGGAAGTAGGTACTGAAAATTTCACACATATCCTTATCACTGTCAGTGATCTGACCAGAGTTACTCTTAAGTGGGCCTATCTTATCCTTAATCTTACTTATATATACTTAAAAGAACTTTTTTGGGTTAGTCTTCGAATCCCTTGCGACCTTAGCCTCATAATCCCTTTTTGCTTTTCTTATTCCTTTCTTTATTTCTCTCTTTAATTGAACATATTGATTTCTTAACTGCCCATCCCCTGTTTTGATATGCCTATATATGCTCTCTTTTGACCAATGAAATGTCTTAATCTATTATTCATCCATTTGGGATCATTTTTGTTAGATCTAATTTCCCTACTCGGAACAAAAGTTGTCTGGGTAGGTAGAACTATGCTCTGAAAAACGTCATATTGGCAACCAAGATCACCTACCTGACCCATAGTCAGGACATCCCAATTTAGCCCACCCAGGTAATTTTTCAGTCCCCTGAAGTCGGCCAAGCGAAAATCTGGGACTGAGATTTGATTACAGTTATCTGGGTAATTCCATGATATATTGAAACTAAGTGATCTGTGGTCACTTTCCTCAAGCTCATCATTAACCTCAAGATTATTAATTAGTGACTCTTTGTTGGCAAGAACCAAGTCAAGCAGATTGTTTCTTCTAGTTGGTTCTGTCACAACCTGTTCTAAAAAGCAATCCTGAACCGTATCAAGAAAGTCACTAGACTCAAGATTTCCTGTCATATTGTTCCAATCAATTTGTACAAAGTTAAAATCTCCCATTATCACAACATTTTCATATCTAGATGCCTTATGAATTTCGTCCCATAACAGCTTACATCCCTCCCTATCAAGGTTTGGGGGCCTATAAATCACACCCAAAATTAATTTCTCACGACCCTCGAGAAACTGTAGCCAAATAGATTCTGTGTTCTATGTTTCTAATCTTACATCATGTAAGACAACAATTTAAATTTTCTCTGACATACATCGCCACTCCACCACCCTTCACGTTGACCCTATCAGTATGGAATAGTTTATCACCCTGTATGTTGCATTCAGAAGGCATTTCTCTATCTTCAGTATTTACTTCTCAGACTATCAGAGGTGGTGGTGGCAGCATTTTCTCCAGGTCAATAATGACGTGTCACGGGGTGGCACAGCAGGATCACACTGCCTTCACGAATCAGTGTCCAAGTTAAAATTTAAATATGTAGACAGTGTGGTGGCACTCACCTTAGTGATGTATCGTAGTATGTAGGGAAAGACAGTAGTCGTAAGTTGAGTACTAGTACTCAACTTAGTGATATATATGAATACTAGTACTTACCTTAGTGGTGTTCTGGAGTGCTAGTATTCCCCCTGGTGTTGTACTGAAGCATTAGTACTCACCCTGGTGATGTACTGAAGTACTAGTACTCACCCTGGTGTTGTACTGAAGTATGTAGGGCAGGACAGAATAGTGCTGGCGGCCGCGAGGGAATCTCGGTGGTATCCTCACTAGGTAAGAGTGAGGAGTCAGGTTACTGCCAATCCTCTCACTGGGAGTCAACACGTAACTCACTCTCTGTAGATACGGCAATGGTTGCTACATCTGTTAGGTATCTTCATTATTTTCTTATATTTCTTATATAAATATAAATATATATACATATATATATATATATATATATATATATATATATATATATATATATATATATATATATATATATATATATATATATATATATATATATATACATATATACATATATATATATATATATATATTTCTTCTTCCTTCAACACACCGGCCGTATCCCACCGAGGCGGGGTGGCCCAAAAGGAAAAACGAAAGCTTCTCCTTTTACATTTAGTAATATATATAGGAGAAGGGGTTACTAGCCCCTTGCTCCTGGTGGACCAGTGTGGTACGGTGGTAGAGCACTGTGTACCTCGTTCCAAAGTTCTTAGGTTCGAGTCTCCTTTGACCTGAGATTAGTGTTTTTAAATATTTCGCTTGTTCTGCAAATTATATATATATATATATATATATATATATATATATATATATATATATATATATATATATATATATATATATATATATATATATATATATATATATATATATATATATATATATATATATATATATATATATATATATATATGATCTGCCAAGTAGCAAAGCAGAATTTTACGAAACTGAGTTCGAGTCAACGTGGCGTTTTTTGTCGTGCTTTATAGACACAGTAGGTCCAGCAGTCCAAAATATTTTATAAATATATGTTTTCGAACATCTTCTCCTATGAACTGATAAAAATATTCTTTTGAATTTACATGAAATAGCCAATTATTTTGTGACTAAGGATAATTTAGCAACATGACCTAAAATTAACGTAATAAAACTGTGCCTAATCTCACACTCAAGTATCATTACTTTGTAAGTAGTAAATAAAACTGCATGACTTGCCTGAGAAGCGTGACATGACATTTTCATAGACTGTTGCGTGCTCAAGGGCGTGAACTCTTAGCACTCAGGTACAAATGTTTTATTTTCCATTTAACATCGTAAGTATACGTAATGCAAACATTAAAAAAAGGGGTTGACAGTATGTTAACTGTTAGGAATGGAATACTTTCCTTCTCTGACACTGAACAGAAAGTAATCTGTCTAAATACAGGTTGGATTACGGGATTTAAAGCCAGTCAATTACATTGGTCATTAAGGCTGCAGGTAACCGGTACACCACAGATCAATGATACCTTAACCCTAAAATAGGGATTTGAATAAACTCTCAGGGTATATATTCAGTGATATATACACCTCTAGGTGTATATATTCAATGATATACACACCTCTTGGTGTAGATATTCAATGCTATAAACACCTCTTGGTGTATGTAACTACGACGGAGGTCACATGTGAATGCACCTTATATTGTAACTGTGCTCCTAATGATATAACTGTATGTTATACTAATATTGTTTGCTAATTCAAAACATTGTTCACGTATTTCTTACACTAATAACAACCATAAAAGTATGAAAAGAGACGTACTCAGGTCATTCTGACTGCCAGTTATTACAGTGCTGAGTTATGTTACCGGGAGTCCTCTAACTTTCATGTTAATAACTTTGGTGCTGTATATTATCTGTTTTTTTTTTTTTGAGTGTCATATTGTGAGGAAACTTAGATAAATGTTTATGTAAATACTATTATAATTATTATTATTAAATTATAATCAAAAAGAAGCGCTAAGCCACAAGGGCTATACAGCGCTGCATGTAAATACTATAACTTGTGTAATGCTGTCTTTTTTGGGGGAGAGGGATTATTCACAGGTGTGTGGACGCCATTGATCTCACGGTAGCATCCATTAATACTACGGGTGTGGTTAGAACCCATGGCAAGTGAGTCGTAAAACTCCAAGCCAAGTCGAAAGTCACTGGGCCAGCTGGCTCACACACTGACCTTGAGTTTTACGACTCACTCACCCATCAGTACCGTGGTTCGTTTGCAATCGTGTTATTACGATTTCGTGAGCCATTAGTGGTAACTTCGTTTTCACACTAGTGTCCATCGCTAGAAGTAGGTCGTGTGCACTCTTGGAATATTGTAATTTTCCATTTCTGGATAATATTCTGATGTCTACTTCTCATGACTGCTAGTGAGAGATGAATAATAAATGGACTTAAGACAAAATGTTCATTGAATCCTTATCTTGCATAACTATCATTATCTCTTATTCACCTATTCTATGTATAACTTTGTCATCAGAGTATTGTTATAAATAATGTCAATTGTTGACACAGGGTATATCCACTGAGAGGTATGTATTATTATGATTCAAATATTCTTGATGTTAGTGTACAAGTGAACTAGTCTTAATTACCTACCTGCCTTCAACCTAATAAGCTAACTGTTCAATCGAAAATTTTCAGCGCTGCTTCTATGGTCAAACTATACACAAACACATCGTTTGTGTATAGTTTTTTAACGTAAGATGTAAGGGAAGTTAAGATAATTCTAAACATGACCAAGCATAAAGGAACTATAATTAGTGACGTGAAGACCAATAAACAAATACCTTGGCTAACACAGCTTTCGTTTTAAAGCAGTCAAGAACAACGGGAGGAAATTCCAAGTCTTCTTCTTCAGGCACCATCAGTACTTCCCTCCCAGGCAGCGTCTTAACCACTTTGTGTTTCTTGTGTTTATCACTCTTCACAACAGACGATTTGGGTCGCTTGAGAGATACCTCTCGGTCACCGGTACGTTCAAGAGTTAAGATATTTGTATTTAGCTTATCTTTAGTTGATATTAGTGACGGTGAGACATCGCTGTAGTAGGAACTACTAATTGAAGACTTAGTAAGGTAGTCAGTTTCGAGGCTAGCACTACAGGTTCCTTGTGTGTCTCGTGGCCGATCTTTTGTGAGCTCTATTTCCTCGATAATGGTGTGAAAGTTGTTTGGTGGCGGTACGGTAGCTTGGGAACCTCGAGAAGATCTAACAGCAGATGGAAGGTGAGACCTGCTGGAGACATCTACAGGTTTCCTCGGGCGGGCGGACTGGCTGCGCTGAAGCCTAATGGGAGGGATGCCTCGCTTCTCACCAACTGAAGTGCGAAAGAAATTCTCCCCGCTGGCCATCTTCCTTTCTGAAAAGATATCTCACTTTATCTTAATTACTTTTAAGCAAATACAGATATTGCTTTCAAAGTAAGATTTTTAATACAGATGTCTTATCTGGCAAGAATACAAAATTATGTTGATTTGGATTATCAAGAGCTCAAAATTATGTTTCTATTTCATTTAACGATTGCTCTTTTTTATTATCAAAATTATATACACCATATTATGTGCTACCATGATCTATGTTACATTTATCAAAGTATGAGGAGTAACTATGTTTACCTAACACACTAACCACTAAGTTTTGTGGCAAAGCTCATGCCACCAAAGCAGATTTTGGTTGAGAGAGCTCAAGGACGCAAAAATTTCTGACCCCTTGATGATTTAAATCTTAATTTCCACTGTAAAGGATGTCGGAAAACTAGAGTTTGTTTTAATTTGTATCCTAATCAGATACCATCAGCAACACCACTTCTTAGTTTACTAGTTTAACTTCGTATTAGACTCTAAGAAGAGTCGATTACAATCAAAGAAGAGTGCAATGACCAGATAAGCAAATATGCAAATATAAAACTCTACGCAGTCCTGTCGCCGCGTTCTGTCTGTCATCCAACTTGTTCTCAACAAATATCTTTTCTCCAAGAAAAGCGAAAGTGATCCAGTAAACTGTGACATTTCTTGTTTAATTAGAAGGGATTATAAGGCTTCCATGTACACTATTTATGTTTCTTAAAAAACAAATGTTAGAAAAATATGCTTTTTCTTTTTAATTGACCCTTTTATTGGTTGATTTAGGTAACTCAAAAGTGTCTTAAAGTGTACCTGACCTAATTTTTTTATTCTATCAAAAATAAGTATGATCTGAAGAATTTAGATCTTTTTACTACCTCTCAACTACTACTACTACTACTACTACTACTAATAATAATAATAATAATAATAATAATAATAATAATAATAATAATAATAATAATAATAATACAAAAGTGAATCGTTACACATCATTCATATGTATACCGAAGCATAAAACATACGTGATATTTTATATAATAAAACCTATGAATTTTGGATAAATATCATGGCTAAAAAATCCTCATTCATTTATCACAGTTACAAAATACATACCTATTAGATGAATGAAATGCGAGATGATCAGTGTACAGTGTACACATGTAAGTAACATAATTATGAATTCTTGTATTAACGTAATACAACAGAAATTTTTCATTATTTTAGATAAAAAATCTTAACACAGTATACACATTAATTTTTACTATTAAAAACATGTGATCCGTATGTGAGGAATGTGGTCTGATATGTAAACTTACAATGTAGTAATGCTAGGTACATTATACTACATTATACTGTGTTTTCTGTTGCATAAGTATGCATATCACATGTTGGAAATGTTTTGTGGTTGGATATTTTTGGTGATAGTGGTAGCGGGTAATCCTAGTGTTGGTGGCAGAGAGCAGTGTTGGTGGCAGATAGCACAGTGTTGGTGGCAGATAGCACAGTATTGGTGGCAGACAGCACAGTGTTGGTGCCAGATAGAACAATGTTAGTGGCAGATAGCACAGTGTTGGTGGCAGATAACACAGTCTTGGTGGCAGACAGCACAGTGTTGATGGGAGATAGCACAGTGTTGGAGGTAGATAGCAAGGTGTTGGTGGTAGATAGCACGGTGTTGGTGGGAGATAGCACAGTGTTGGTGGCAGACAGCACAGTGTTGGTGGCAGACAGGACAGTGTTGGTGGCAGATAGCACAGTGTTGGTGGCAGATAACAGTGTTGGTGGCAGATAGCACAGTGTTGGTGGCAGATAACACAGTGTTGGTGGCAGAAAACAGTGTTGGTGGGAGATAGCACAGTGTTGGTGGGAGATAGCACAGTGTTGGTGGAAGATAGCACAGTGTTGGTGGGAGATAGCATAGTGCTGGTGGTGGTGGTTGGTGGGTGTCTCTGGTGTTGATGGTGGTTGGTGGATGTCTCTGGTGTTGATGGTGGTTGGTGGATGTCTCTGGTGTTGATGGTGGCTGGTGGATGTCTCTGGTGTTGATGGTGGTTGGTGGATATGTCTGGTGTTGATGGTAGAGGTGATGTATAACCCTGATGCTGGTGGTACATAACTCAATATTGGTGGTGGTGGTAATGGAGGTGGTGATGGTAGATGTCTCTGGTGGTGATAATGGTGGTGGTGGATTTTTCTGATGTTGATTTTGGTTGATGGATGTCCCTGGTGATGGTGGTGGTAGATGGCTCTTGTGTTGGTGATGGTGGTGGTGGATGGATCTCGTGTTGGTGATGGTGGTGGTGGACGGCTCTCGTGTTGGTGATGGTGGTGGTAGATGGCTCTCGTGTTGGTGATGATGGTGGTAGATGGCTCTCGTGTTGGTGATGGTGGTGGTAGATGGCTCTCGTGTTGGTGATGGTGGTGGTGGACGGCTCTCGTGTTGGTGATGGTGGTGGTGGATGGCTCTCGTGTTGGTGATGGTGGTGGTGGACGGCTCTCGTGTTGGTAATGGTGGTGGTGGATGGCTCTCGTGTTGGTGATGGTGGTGGTAGATGGCTCTTGTGTTGGTGATGGTGGTGGTAGATGGCTCTCGTGTTGGTGATGGTGGTGGAAGATGGCTCTCGTATTGGTGATGGTGGTGGTAGATGGCTCTCGTGTTGGTGATGGTGGTGGTAGATGGCTCTCGTGTTGGTGATGGTGGTGGTAGATGGCTCTCGTGTTGGTGATGGTGGTGGTAGATGGCTCTCGTGTTGGTAGTGGTGGACGGCTCTCGTGTTGGTGATGGTGGTGGTGGACGGCTCTCGTGTTGGTGATGGTGGTGGTGGATGGCTCTCGCGTTGGTGATGGTGGTGGTGGATGGCTCTCGTGTTGGTGATGGTGGTGGTAGATGGCTCTCGTGTTGGTGATGGTGGTGGTAGATGGCTCTCGTGTTGGTAGTGGTGGACGGCTCTCGTGTTGGTGATGGTAGTAGTGGATGGCTCTCGTGTTGGTGATGGTAGTAGTGGATGGCTCTCGTGTTGGTGATGGTAGTAGTAGTGGAAGGCTCTCGTGTTGGTGATGGTGGTGGTAGATGGCTCTCGTGTTGGTAGTGGTGGACGGCTCTCGTGTTAGTGATGGTGGTGGTGGTGGACGGCTCTCGTGTTGGTGATGGTGGTGGTGGTGGACGGCTCTCGCGTTGGTGATGGTGGTGGTGGTGAACGGCTCTCGTGTTGGTGATGGTGGTAGTGGATGGCTCTCGTGTTGGTGATGGTGGTAGTGCATGGCTCTCGTGTTGGTGATGGTGGTAGTGCATGGCTCTCGTGTTGGTGATGGTGTTAGTGGACGGTTCTCGTGTTGGTGATGGTGGTGGTGGATGGCTCTCATGATGGTGATGGTGATGGTGGACGGTTCTCGTGTTGGTAGTGATGGTCATGGTGACGCCACCTCTACCAAAGGCACTGGATTAATTTTTCCCTTCCTTGTATTGATCTTGATTACATTTCATTCCCTGGGCACTAAATAACCCCACAGATTTAGCGCATCTAAACCTAGTTACAAAAACAATTTCCTCCTCCAACTTGTAACTGTCTGAATCATCCACAAATGGCGCACCATTCTGAGTCTGGGTACTTCTGTCAGTGTGTCACCTTTCTTTTCTTACACATATTGATGCACAGTCTTGACGAAAATAAAAAAATTCTACACTTAAAACCAGTGTACATTATTATTATTACTATTATTATTATTATTATTATTATTATTATTATTATTATTATTATTATTATTATTATTATTATTATTATTATTAATATTATTATTATTATTATATTCCCAGGTAAGTATCGTGCAACGCTTCGGTAATCATATTTAATCCAAGAAAGGGGCGGGTAGCTAATTCCTTTGGATCAAGAACCCTTTACCAGCATCAAAGTCCCCTCAACCCCCTCCCTCCCCCTTCCATCCTTGAAAGGAACACCAGAACACGGTGTACTTGCTGCACGAATATTGTACTGCAGTTTTCAGTTTATCTCCCAAATAACACAGAGTGAAAACTCGGGAAAACGTCAGAATCATTCCATTTACAGAGAGCCAAACCCTATGGGTTTGGCTCTCATACAGGGCGATAGAAGAGATGAGGCTTAATTCCTTGAATCAAGAGCCCCTCACTGGGATCAAGGAACCTGCCTTGAGGAGTGGATGACGTTTAAATTCTCCTCT
Source organism: Cherax quadricarinatus (assembly GCF_038502225.1). Lineage (NCBI taxonomy): Eukaryota > Metazoa > Arthropoda > Malacostraca > Decapoda > Parastacidae > Cherax > Cherax quadricarinatus. The sequence continues at coordinate 17,556,091 of NC_091325.1, forward strand.
CCCAGAGAATGGAATTATTTACTTCAGCAGCGGAATTGTGATTTAACTTTCAGCTCATTTATAATTTCCTGGTATATTTCCTATATTTCTATAACTATTACATTTATCAGACAGTATATTTGCTGTAAGATAAGTGATAAGATTTTGTTCGGATTTTTAACCCTGGAGGGTTAGCCACCCAGGGGGGCTAACCTTGGGGGCCTTCAGTCTTGTCCCCAGGATGCGACCCACACCAGTCGACTAATACCTGTAGAAGGTTTCGGGGGTTAACGCCCCCGTTGCCCGGTCTATGACCAGGCCTCGCGGTATATCAGGGTCTGATCAACCAGGCTGTTACTGCTGGCCGCACGTAGACTGACGTACGAACCACAGCTTGGCTGATCAGGTACTGACTTGAGATGCCTGTCCAGTGCTTTCTTGAAGGCAGCCAGGGGTCTATTGATAATCCCCCTTATGTATGCTGGGAGGCAGTTGAACAGTCTTGGACCCCTGACACTTATTGTGCTTTTTCTAAGCGTGCACGTGGCGCTCCTGCTATTCATTGGGGGGGGGTAGGATGTTGGACTGCCTGCAAGTACCTATTTGTCTGCTAGGTGAACGGAGACAGCAGGTGTAAGGAAACACGCCCAGTGTATAAACCCGGCAGGGGACCGAACCACGGACACTAGTGTCTGAGGCGACAGCCTTGCCTACCAGGCCACGGGACACCCTTTTATTACATTTGTCGTTGAAAACAACAGGACAGGAAAATTAAAAAAAAATGTGAAAGGACGCCTATGACGTGTGAGGCTGGGAACTGCTAGTAAATGAATAAATACATCTGGAACTTCAAAGACAAGAATGAAGGTGAGGCATCAGCTGACGTCACTGTTCATAACTTGTGATTTCAAGTGAGGGCGGCAGGTGTCAGCACCTCCTGGACTAACATTATTCCTCATAGTGTCTCATGCTGGGTGCCTTGATATTGGTGAAGGGTTTTTCATCCTAGGAACTGGATCTACCCTCCACTTCTGTAGAATAAACTTAACTGCCTCCTATTCCTCAAGCGCTGAAAAACCTCTAAGGGCAAATTTAACGTTTCTCCAAAAATACATTTAAATGAATATTATTATTATTATTATTATAATCAAGGGGGAAGCGCTAAACCCGGAGGATTATACAGCGCCTGGGGGGGATGTGGAAGGCATTCAGGCTTAATTCGGGGAACTGGAGCACAGATCCAATTTCCTAAATCAAGAGCCCCTCACCAACATCAAGGAACCTTCCTTGAGGGGTCAAAATGAATAGTAATCAGCGGTTTGGTCAAAAACTACATCATAATTCCGTTCAAGAGTACGTAAAGAAATTTACAATAACACTGGGAGTATACAATGATGTACTCCCACAGCTAAATCAAAACTTATAATTCTGTTAAACAAAATTTGACTTGAAGTTGACTTTGGCAATTAATGGCTTTTTAATGATTAATGAGCCTTTCGAGTATTGTTTTAAGGACTCGTGTGGCCTTGTGAAATACAATGAAATATGATATACTCCATATGATGAAAACTTATTGCTGAATGACGATTTTAAATTATTAAGTTGTTCAGTTGTCACAAATAACTTTATTCCATACCCAGTCTATTGGGATTCAGACTAAGGGCTTATAATATTCTAATTGTATTCCGTATCATTCCGAATATGAGCAGGATATAAAGTAAAAACATAAGACCAGGCCATATTCTCATCAGATTCACGGAGAAACATCGTGCAGGCTGGTCGATCAGGTCATGATCGACCGCGAGGCCTGGTCATGGACTGGTAACGGGAGCGTTGACCCCCGGAACACCCTCTAGGTATACTCCAGCGCCTGGGGTATAGGAAGTAATCAGAGTTTATCCAAGGAAGGAAAGAGTCTTTCCAGTTCACTAAATCAAGAGCCCTTGTCACAGATAAGACACACTTGAAATAGGGAACTTTGGACTTCTAAATTATTAAATGCAGTGGAGCTCTAAACCCACAGAGGTCATAAGTGCCTTTGGGAATAAGAGGTAATCAGGTTCGATCCAAGGAAAAGAAGGTCAGGTCCATTTCCATGTATTCATGTCTGTATAAATAACTTATTACGAGGTATGCTCAAGGCATATTCCTTTAAGAAAAAGGAGAAGATGTAAACTAGAAATAGAAAGGCGCTCCCTTTACAGACGAAGGCAAAGAATAACAGAGCGGCTACAAGACGCCAATATATCTGCAATACGTAGGGAGACACTGATCAGAGAAATTCAATTCAAGTTTATTCTCTATAAGGGTTACAATGTGGGGTTTACAGGTTTTGAGTATTGTGTGGTTTACATGTTATAAAATACTAATTACAGAGGGGGGCACTAGGACACCTAGCATGGCTAGGCATTTCGAGCAGACTGAGATTAAATCTTAACATTAAATCCTTACAGATTATGGTATTAAGGCTAAGTGACTACATCATAATTTGTGAGTTTAGCAATGTGAATGCTTTTGTTTTGGCACAATACAAAGTGTCTATATTGGAGAATCATAGGCAAACTTATGACTAGTTAGGATTTGTTATTTTAAGATTAGTATTTCTGGGTTTATAGTCAGTGGGTGAGTGAGTGTAATTGTGAACCACCAGGTGGTTATCATGTAGTTAGCTGTCGGGGTGGATCAGGGAGATAAGATGTTTTCTAACTGTAGTTTTGAAAGTGATGAATGTGTCTGCAGTTCTAGAGTTTTCAGGTAGGGTGTTCCAGATTTAAGGTCCTTTGAAATACATTGAATTTTTGTAAAGGTTTAGTCGAACACAGGGAATGTCATAGAGATGTTTGTTTCTGGTGTTATGCCTGTGGATCCTGTCACAACTATCAAGAAAGCGTTTTAGGTCAAGGTTAATGTTGGAATTTAAGGTCCTGTAGATATAGATTGCACAGTAGTAAATGTGGATGTTCTGAACAGGGAGTAAGTTTAGATCTATGAAGAGTGGGGGTGTGTGTTGCCAGGGATGGGATTTAGTGATTGTTCTTACTGCGGCTTTTTGTTGGATTATTATTGACTTAAGGTGTGTTGCTGCAGTTGAACCCCAAGCACAGATAGCATAGGTGAGGTATGGATATATAAGTAAATGGTACAGTGTGAGAAGGGCAGTTTGCGGTATGTAGTATCGTATCTTGGAGAGGATCCCCACCGTTTCGGATACTTTTTTTGTTATGTGTTGGATATGAGTGCTGAAATTTAGGTTGTTGTCGAGGTATAGGCCAAGGAATTTGCCCTCATTATGTCTGGCAATTAGAGTGTTGTCGATCTTAATGTTAAGTTGCGCAACACCTGCTCTGCTACCAAACATAATATAGTAGGTTTTGCCAGTGTTAAGTGTAAGTTTATTGGCTGTCATCCAAGTCGATATTTTGAGCAGCTCCTCGTTAACAATGGTGTTGAGGGTGGCAAGATTAGGGTGGGATATGACATAAGTAGTGTCGTCAGCAAAGAGAATGGGTTTCAGGTGTTGGGATATGTTTGGAAGATCATTGATGTAAATGAGGAAGAGCAGGGGTCCAAGAACACTTCCCTGCGGAACTCCAGTATCAAGTGGCAGTATTGATGAGGCTGTGTCTTTAATGGTGACATACTGATACCTATTAGAAAGGTAGGATTTAAAATATGCAAGCGCATGGCCTCTTATACCATAATGGTCAAGTTTGTGGAGTAGGATGCCGTGGTCTACTGTGTCAAACGCTTTTCTTAGGTCAATAAAAATTCCTAGTGGATATTCCTTATTTTCCAATGCTGTGTAAAGCAGGTCTAGCATTTTTATAATTGCATCATTAGTGCTTTTATTTTTCCTGAATCCAAATTGGCAGGGGTCGAGTATGTTTTGTGACGTTATAAATGAATATAGTCTCCTTTGCACGAGTTTCTCGAAGATTTTGGATAGCAATGGTAAGTTTGATATTGGCCTATAGTTGTTTACGTCTGTAGGGTCACCACCTTTATGTATTGGTGTAACCATTGCTGTATTGAGTAGTGTCGGGAAAGTGCTAGTTTCTTGTGACTTGTTAAAAAGTAATGTAATAGCATACGAAAGGACATGGGCCGCTCGCTTGTACAATAATGGTGAGACGTGAGACAGATTCCCCGAGTTATTTTTAAGTGACTTTATGATCGCGGTGACTTCCGTGGGCTCAGTTGGTAAAAGATAGAAGGAATTTCGGAAATTCCCATCTAGGTAGTCCCCGGCACGGGCATTGTACGTGAGATTTTACTGGCGAGATTAGATTCTATGTTTGAGAAAAAGTCGTTTATCTTGTTAGCTATATCAGTGGGATGCAGTGGTGTTTCATGAGGTTTAGTTAGAACAATATTCTTGGTTTTTTTCAGTTTGTGGGTCCCTAGTATCTGGGAAAGTGTTTTCCAGGTCTTTTTGATATCTCTTCTTGTGTCAGTGAATCTGCTGGAGTAGTACAGTTGTTTGGCTTTCTTTATTAATTTGGTGAGAACTGTTGAATATTGTTTAAGAATATCTTTGTGTATTAAGCCCTGTCTATATTGCTTTTCATATTGGTGTTTCTTATCAATGGATTTCAGAATGCTGCTGGTTAGCCATGGGCAACCAAGCCGTTTATTCGTGATCTGTTTCGTTTTTATAGGACAATGTTTGTTGTATAGTCTAAGCATTTTAAGAAAAATGGCTGTCCAATCGTCAATACCATTGGCATTGGAGAATTCTGTAGGCCAGTCAACAGTCTCTAGGTCTGCTGTGAAATTCCTTATTCAGGCCCCATCATGGAGTCTAAATGAAACTTTGTTGTATTCAAGTGGTGGCTTACTAATGTTTGTTAAGAGGAAGGTTGGGTAGTGGTCTGTAGTGCTGTCTGTGATTATCCCTGTCTTAAGGGGGGCTAGTATATTGGTCCATATGTGGTCTATTATGGTTGCACTTGTCTCAGTCAGCCTGGTTGGTTTAGTTATTGTTGGTATGAGAAGTGTGTTGTTCATATTGTTGATGAAACCAGTTACAGTCTGATCATCAGGTAGGCCAAGGTTGATACTGAAGTCTCCAGCTAAGAGAAGGTGGTGCTTGTTCATTTGTCTGTTTGTTATTAGTGACTTTAGATTCTCACAGAAGTTTGGGATGTTTGTGTGGGGTATCCGGTATATGGCACCGATTGTTATAGGCGTCTTGAGGTTTTTTACAGTAAAATTTGCAAAAATGTATTCCCCATATTCATCACTAAAGCAATTAGTGCTAATACAATTAGTGCAAACATCGAACTAAAGCTAAAGGAATCTTACAGGAGTCAAGAAACGCGAGAACTAAAAGCCATAAATGAAATTGCAAGAAAACCAAAGTATTTCTTTTCTTATGTCAAATCAAATTCTAGAGCAACATCCAGTACTGAGTCCCTACTTAAACGAGATGGGTCCTACACAGATGACAGCAAGGAAATGAGTGAGCTACTCAAGTCCCAATACAACTCGGTTTTTAGCGAGCCGCTAACCAGACTGAGAGCCGAAGATCTGAACGATTTTTTTAAGAGAGAGAGACAGAATTTGTTAGACACACACCTATCTGATGTTATCCTGAAGCCAAATGACTTCGAACAAGTGATAAATGACATACCCATGCACTCTGCCCCAAGTCCAGTCTCATGGAACTCCGTGTTCATCAAGAACTGCAAGAAGCCCCTATCACGTGCTTTTAACATCCTATGGAGAGGGAGCATGGACACTGGGGTCGCCCCACAGTTACTAAAAACGACAGACATAGCCCCACTCCACAAAGGGGACAGTAAAGCAATAGCAGAGAACTACAGACCGATAGCACTAACATCCCGTATCATAAAAATCTTTGAAAGAGTTCTAAGGAGCAAGATCACCACCCATCTAGATACCCATCAGTTACACAACCCAGGGTAGAATGGGTTTAGAGCAGGTCGCGCCTGTCTGTCCCAAATACTGTATCACTACGACAAGGTCCTAAATGACTAGAAGACAAACAGAACGCAGATGTAATATACACAGACTTTGCAAAAGCCTTCGACAAGTGTGACCATGGTGTAATAGCGCACAAAATGTGTGATAAAGGAATAACAGGATAAGTTGGTAGATGGGCCAATAATTTCATGACAAATAGAACACAAAGAGTAGTAGTCAACAGAGTAAAGTCTGAGGCGGCTACGGTGAAAAGCTCTGTTCCCATCTTGTTCCTCATCCTCATATCGGACATAGACAGAGATATAAACCACAGTGCCGTGACTTCCTTTGCAGATAACACCCAAATCTGCATGACAGTGTCCTCCATTGAAGACACTGCAAGGCTCCAGGCGGACATCAACCAAATCTTTAAATGGGCTGCGGAACACAATATGAAGTTCAATGATGAGAAATTTCAATTACTCCGATATGGTAAATTTGAGGAAATTAAAATTTCATCAGAGTATAAAACAATTTCCAACCACACAATAGAGCGAAAAACTAACGTCAAAGACCTGGGAGTGATCATGTCGGAAGATCTCGCCTTCAAGGACCATAACATTGTATCAATCGCTTCTGCTAGAAAAATGACAGGATGGATAATGAGAACCTTCAAAACTATTGATGCCAAGCCCATGATGACACTCTTCAGGTCGCTTGTTCTATCTAGGCTGGAATGTTGCTGCATACTAACAGCACCTTTCAAGGCAGGTGAAATTGCTGACCTAGAAAATGTACAGAGAACCTTCACGGCACCCATAACTGAGATAAAACACCTCAATTACTGGGAACGATTGAAGTTACTGAACGTGCACTCCCTGGAATGCAGGCAGGAGAGATACATGATTATATACACTTGGAAAATCCTAGAGGGATTAGTACCAAACTTGCACACAGAAATCACTCTCTACGAAATCAAAAGACTCGGCAGACGATGCAACATCCCCCCAATGAAAAACAGGGGTGCCACTAGCACGTTAAGAGACAATACAACAAGTGTCTGGGGCCCAAGACTGTTCAGCTGCCTCCCAGCATACATAAGGGGGATTACCGATAGACCCCTGACTGTCTTCAAGCAGGCACTGGACAGGCACCTAAAGTCAGTACCTGACCAGCCGGGCTGTGGTTCGTACGTTGGATTGAATGATACCAGCAGTAAAAGCCTGGTTGATCAGGCCCTTATCTACCATGAGGCCTGGTCACAGACCGGGCCGCGGGGGCGTTGACCCCCGGAACTCTCTCCAGGTATAAATATATAAATAGTTCATTACTGCTGTAACTTGTTCATCTATCAAAACTTTGCTGTCCAGTCCCTGGACCCATTATGTACCTCTGTAATCTATTGACTACCGCCCACAGGGTGGGTATGGGGTGCATAATAAACATATTAAAGGTAAGACACATATGCAACAGTTAGGTGTCTTTATTTCGAAACGTTTCGCCTACACAGTAGGCTTCTTCAGTCGAGTACAGAAAAGTTGATAGAAGCAGAAGAGACTTGAAGACGATGTAATCAGTCCATCACCCTTAAAGTTTTGAGGTGGTCAGTCCCTCAGTCTGGAGAAGAGCATTGTTCCGTAGTCTGAAACAATATTGTTTCAGACTACGGAACAATGCTCTTCTCCAGACTGAGGGACTGACCACCTCAAAACTTTAAGGGTGATGGACTGATTACATCGTCTTCAAGTCTCTTCTGCTTCTATCAACTTTTCTGTACTCGACTGAAGAAGCCTACTGTGTAGGCGAAACGTTTCGAAATAAAGATACCTAACTGTTGCATATGTGTCTTACCTACAACCTGTCGGTATTTTATACCATTTTAATGTTCAAACATATTAAACTAAATAGCCAGTTCTATGGAACAGGAGCCCCTCACCGGTGTAAAGGAACCTCGGTGGGGTACGACGTCTAATTTGTTCTCCAGAGTGCAGGTTACTTGTCAGTTAAAGAACAAAGAGATACAATACCATGACTGGAACAATACACATAGACCGCTCATAGGAGAGAAAAGCTTATGGCGACGTTTCTGTCCGACTTGAAAGATTCACAAGTCACACTGACAGAAGAGAGCGAGTTCTGGTTATTTGTGCATTTGTCAATTATTCCATCCATGATATTGCCCGTGGCCTGGTGGCAAAAGCTCTCGCTTCACACAGTGAGAGGTCCGGGTTCGATTCCTAGCGAAGGGGTGGAAACATCGGACGTGTTTCGTTACACCAGTTGTCTATGTTCACCCATCAGCAAAATAGGTACCTGGGTATTAGTCGACTGGTGTGGGTCGCATCCTGGGACAAAACTGATCTAATTTGCCTGAAATGCTCAACATAAGAACATAAGAACGAAGGAACACTGCAGCAGGCCTACTGGCCCATGCGAGGCAGGTCCAAGTCTCCTACCGGCTTAAGCCAATGCACCCAACCTAGTCAGGTCAGGTCACCTTGACTTAAGGGAGGAACACGGCAACCGTCCTGGTAGCACAAGCTAATCAGGTCCAACTCACACCCACTCATGTATTTATCCAACCTATTTTTAAAGCTACACAACGTTCTGGCCTCTAGGACTGTACTTGGGAGTTTGTTCCACTCATCCACAACTCTATTACCAAACCAGTACTTTCCTATATCCTTCCTGAATCTGAATTTTTCTAACTTAAAACCATTGCTGCGAGTCCTGTCTAGGCTAGATATTTTCAGCACACTATTTACATCCCCTTTATTTATTCCTGTCTTCCATTTATACACCTCAATCATATCCCCCATAATTCTACGTCTTTCTAGAGAGTGCAGATTCAGGGCCCTTAGTCTATCCTCATAGGGAAGGTTTCTGATACATGGGATCAACTTTGTCATCCTCCTTTGTACATTTTCCAGAGCATTTATATCCATTCTGTAATACAGTGACCAAAACTGTGCAGCACAATCTAAATGAGGCCTAACCAAGGATGTATAGAGTTGAAGAACAACCTGAGGACTCCTATTATTTATGCTTCTTGATATGAAGCCAAGGATTTTATTAGCTTTATTGCGAACACTTATGCACTGTTGTCTTGGTTTCAGATTACTGCTAACCAGAACTCCTAAATCTTTTTCGCAATCCGTAATATTAAGATCTACATTATTTAGTTTATATGTGGCATGGTTATTGTCCTGTCCAACATTTAGAACTTTGCATTTGTCTATATTAAACTGCATCTGCCACCTCTCCGACCACTGCATCAGTCTATTCAAATCTTCCTGGAGTGCTCTAATGTCCTCGTCAGAATGAATTCGACGGCCTATTTTGGTGTCATCGGCAAACTTGCCGATGTCGCTCTTTATGCCCTCATCTATGTCGTTTATGTATATTGTGAACAGCAGGGGGCCCAACACTGACCCCTGTGGAACACCGCTCGTGACGCTTCCCCACTCTGATTTCTCCCCATTTATGCAAACTCTCTGCTGCCTATTTGTCAACCATGCCTCTATCCAGGAAAAAAATTCTCCTCCTATTCCATGTGCCTTAATTTTCCTCAATAGTCTCTGATGTGGGACCCTGTCAAAAGCCTTACTGAAGTCCATATACACAATATCATATTCATTACCATGATCTACCTCCTCAAATACCTTAGTGAAAAAAGTTAATAAATTCGTAAGGCAGGAACGCCCCTTTGTAAAACCATGCTGAGATTCGTTGATTAATTTATGTTTTTCAAGGTGGCTACGAACTGCCTCGGCAATTATTGATTCCATAAATTTTCCCACTATGGAGGTTAGGCTTATTGGTCTATAGTTCGAAGCTAAGGACCTGTCACCTGCTTTGAAAATAGGTATCACATTTGCCATTTTCCACTTATCTGGCACCATGCCAGTTTGTAGTGATATGTTGAAAAGATTAGCCAAAGGTTTGCTAAGCTCTTCTTTACATTCCTTTAGAACCCTTGCATACAGTTCATCAGGACCTGGGGATTTGTTAGGTTTTAATTTATCTATTTGCCTAAGGACCATGTCACTTGTGACCCTAATCGTGCACAGTTTATTATCGTCCTGTTCCACATAATTTATCATTTCTGGAATATCGCTGGTATCCTCCTGTGTAAAAACTGATAGGAAGTATGTGTTAAAACTTCTACACATTTCCTTATCACTGTCAGTGAGCTGACCCGAGGAACTTTTGAGTGGGCCTATCTTGTCCCTGATCTTACTTCTGTATACCTGAAAGAATCCTTTTGGGTTAGTCTTCGAATCTCTTGCAACTTTAACCTCATAATCTCTTTTTGCTTTTCTAATTCCTTTTTTTATTTCTCTCTTTAACTGAATATATCGATTTCTTAATTGCCCCTCTCCTCTTTTAATTTGCCTATATATGCCTCTTTTTTGACCAATTAGATATTTTAATCTATTGTTCATCCATTTAGGATCATTTTTGTTTGATCTGATTTCCCTATTTGGAACATAATTTGACTGAGCAGCTAGAACTATGCCCTGGAAAGCGTCATATCGGCAACCATCACCACCTACCTGACCCTTAGTCAGGTCATTCCAGTTCAGCCCACCTAAGTAATTTTTCAGTCCTATGAAATCAGCCAAGTGGAAGTCAGGGACAGAGACTTGATTGCCATTATTAGGGGAATTCCATGATATATTAAAACTGAGTGATTTGTGATCACTTTCCCCAAGCTCATCATTAACCTCAAGATTATTAATTAGTGTTTCCCTACTGGCAAGAACCAAGTCAAAGAGGTTATTTCCCCTAGTTGGCTCTGTCACAAACTGTTTTAAAAAACAATCCTGGATCGTATCAAGAAAGTCACCTGACTCTAAATTTCCGTTCAAATTGCTCCAGTCAATCTGTCTATAGTTGAAATCTCCCATTAGCACAACATTTTCGTATGTAGATGCCTTACGAATTTCGTCCCATAGAAGTTTACTGCACTCCCTATCAAGATTTGGGGCCCTGTAAATCACACCCAAAATTAGTTTTTCTCGGCCCTCGAGAAGCTGTAACCAAACAGATTCAGTGGCTGACGCTTCTAATTTAATATCTTGTCTAACACAACAATTTAAATTGTCTCTGACATACATCGCTACTACACCACCTTTCCTGTTGACCCTGTCAGTGTGGAATAATTTATAGCCTTGTATGTGACATTCAGAGGGCATCTCTCTATCTTTCAGATTGAGCCAGGTCTCTGTTATAGCAATAATATCTATGTTTCCTGCACTTGCAATTAATCTTAGCTCATCTATCTTATTTCTTACACTCCTGCTATTAGTATAGTAAACCTTAAGGGAGCTAGTCCCTTGCTGCCCTCTTCTGTCCCCCTTTGTTTGCTGACCTGATCTATTGTTTTTATTTATAACTTCATGCTGAATGCCTTTTATACATTTACTGTTTCCAACCCTAGTGTTGCAACCTGCTTGTTTCCCACACACACCCATACCTCTATCTTCCATCAGTTTAAAATCATAGGCATGGCCTTCTCAATCGAGTCTGAAAGTGCTACCACCCCAGCCCCAGAGAGATGTACCCCATCCCTTGCATACATATCATGTTTGCCATAAAAGTTGTTCCAGTTGTCAATGAATGGGATTGCATGTTCCTTGCAGTATCTGTCTAGCCAGCAATTTACACCAATTGCCCTAGACAACCATTCATTTCCTACTCCCCTTCTAGGCAAGATGCTACATATGATTGGGATCCCTCCCTTAGACTTAATGAAATCTATAGCTGACCTGTACTTATCTAGCAGCTCTTCTCTCCTACCCTTCCCAATATCATTTCCACCAGCACTGAGACAGATAATGGGCTTGTTCCCATTACCTGACATGATATTATCCAGCCTGTTGACAATGTCCCCGACACCAGCTCCAAGGAAGCACACTCTATCTCTCATCTTCTTATTCCTATTACAAAAAGCACGGTCAATATATCTTACCTGAGAGTCACCAACCACAAGAATGCGCTTACCTCCATTAGCAGGGGCAGTAGTACCCTTACCTTCACTGGCCACTGAAGTACATTCATCCTGAAGAACAGAGAAGCGATTTCCTACCTTCAGATCTTCACTCTTAACTTTCCTTACTCTGATGCGCCTCCCATTACTGTGAACCACTCGCCACTTGTAGCAGGTGCTGGGCTGCACCTCACTGCTGGTAGCCGTTGCTACCTCCCTAACTACAGCCTCCTCACAGCGAGAGACAGACTGCACCTCACTGCTAGAAGCCTCATTCCCCACAACTCCAGCCACCTCACACTCTCTCCCAGACCCACTGAGGTGGACCTTCAGCCTCCTAATCTCCTCCTGGAGAAGCAAGACCTCCTCCTTCAACTCTCCAACCTCAATTTTTAAAACACTGCAGAAGCAAGCCATGCTTTGTAACCGTCCACGCTAATCCCCAAAGCAGCTCAGGGTCTGTGACCTCACGTGACGACTGACCACTGACCACTCCACATGTGCGGTATCTGGGTGTCTTTGTTGTGGACGTTTCGCCATCCAGTGGCTGGCTGGATGGCGAGGATGGCGAGGGGAATGATTTTCTATTTTTTAGCTAACATACGTGTAAATTTTATCTTATTCCTTGTAATGACCCTCGTATTGTAGATAGTCTTAATGACCTTGGTGTAGTAGATAGTCTTTTTAGTATGATAATAAGATGTTATCTTCATTGTAGAATAATAAGAAAATATTATAACCTTTATGTTATAATAATAAGGTAAAAGGACCCCAATGGAAATAAGTCACTCTGTCTGACTTTTTTGGGTTATCCTAGGTTCTCTACACATATGCTGCTATATATGATAATTCTATGTAACTGTATTTGTGTATACCTGAATAAACTTACTTACTTACTTACTGAGGCGTCTACGATAGGCCGATCTCCTTAACTAGTTGTCTTTGCAAAACTTTTGAAAGAATGATGCTTAACAGATTGTACTACAGAATCAGACATCAACTTTCCCCCTACCTCTATGGGTTCATGAAAGGTAAAAGTGTGCAGAACTGTATTTCCACCTTTCTCACTGCACACACCTCTACTAGTTTTACCACTTTTCTTGATCTAAAATCTGCATTTGATATTGCAAACAGAACCGTTATACTACATGAACTAGCCAAAATGAATATTGGTGGTAGCTTACTCTGCTGGATAATAGGATACCTGTCAAATAGAGTATCCTCTGTCCTTTACCAAGGCTTCAGAAGTGATTCTAAAGAAATGTCTTTAGGTACACCGCAGGGAGGAGTTCTTAGTCCCATGCTATTTAATATTCTGATTAATGCTCTCCTAAATGCTCTACCTGCCTCACCTAAACATATAGCTATAAGCTATGCTGATGATATCATGATCCATACAACAGGGCATAAGAAGATGAATACCATTCTTAATGAAGTTCAAGCAATTTGTAATCGACTAGGCCTCATAATATCTTCCTCTAAAACAAAGATATTAACAAGCAAACGACATCCCCCACCCATCTATTTGCAGGGTGAAATCATTAGCAACGTTAAAACTTACAGATATCTTGGTGTAGATGTACCCTTTAACAAATCCACTATACCACAACTAAACAAGAAATGCAAAGCTAGGCTAAATGCTCTCAAAGCTGTTGCTGGCTACAACCCCAACTATGGTGCTAATGTGAGAACCGTAAGGATGATGTACATAGCCTATGTTAGGTCCTTAATTGATTATGCTGCTCCCATGTTGATATTAGCTAGAGAAAGTTCTCTCCGACCCTTGGAGTTAATGCAAAATGAAGCTCTCAGGATTATTCTTGGCTGTCCCAGATCTACAAAAGTTCTTAACATGAGGAAGGAGCTTGGTATTTCTAGTATCAGTGATAGGATTGTTGAAATTAACACTGTACTCGGTATTAGAATGTTGAGAAACGAACCAGACACTGTCACAGTGAATCTTACCAAGTGTCTAGAGGTAAATACACACAGATCTAAATGGATTGTGAAAACGTGCAATTGCATTAAGTTTTATAACCTGCATGAACTGTATCACTGTAGGCAACAAGAGCATTTCACCCCTCCATGGAAGATGTGTTCATTTAATATCACATACCTACAAGTCCCTCCCAAGAAGCTCATTGCTAGTAATCCCTTCCTTAAATCTCTTGTTAGAGCAACTGCTCAAGAAGAAATTTTTCGCCTAGCTGGTAGTAATAAGTTATCACAAGTTATATACACTGATGGATCTAAACAGGAGTCTTCTGGCAGGGCTGCATCTGCTCTTGTTGCCACCTCCCTAGTTAAGAACGATAATAAATTTATTGAGTTAGGCATAAGAATTAACAACTGGGCGTCTACACTGCAAACTGAATTGTTTGCAATCCAAATGGCGCTAAAGCTAACCTATGACACTGAGCTTGACTCTATCATCATTACTGATTCTATGTCATCATTGAAGGCTCTTGGCTCATATAATGACTCCAACAACATGCTCATTGGGGAAGCCAGGTATAGATACTCAAAAATTAGGGACAAAGGAATTAATGTACAATTGCTATGGATCCCATCACACATTGGATTACTCCTTCATGATAAAGTTGATATGTTAGCCAAGAAGAGTATCCAGAAGGAGAACGTAGAATATAACTTTGGTATAACTGTGTCTAGCATTAGGAATAATATTAGGAGAGAAGTAAATAATGAAGATGATTGTTATAGGAATGCAGTTAGAAGCCTGAGTAGATCTATAACCCACTATGATAACATGAACGTAGATAAGTATGTTTATGGAGCAACTTGCAATGTGAACAGACTGACTGATGTTGTAGTGGCCAGGCTTAGGCTTGGTTACAAGTACTTCTGGCAGTTTGGGAGACACACAGATGATGATCAAACTAAATGTAAATTATGTGATCAGGCATATGGTCACTCTCTTGAACACTATGTGCTTAATTGTCCACTTATTGAGGAATACAGAGACAGACAGTATAATAACCTATGTGACATGTCAAGATATCTTATTAATGAAAATAAGATACCAGATATACTAAGCAAATTTCCTAAATTTGCTTGTAACAGATAAGTGAACTATAGATATGTAGATATAAATCCATATGTATTCCTGTTAACCCTTTGGGGCCTAGTTCCTAGGCCTTTTGTGTATCCACATGCTCTCGCGCTACCGTCCACAGGATGGATATGGGGTGCACAATAAACTAGCCACTTCGGTGGCAAAATCTAAAAATCTACGAGAGAGATGCCCGGGTGTTGCGCATGTGTCTTAATTTCATCTTGTCGGTATTATATACCATTCTTGTACCAGTCTTGTCCGGAGTTGAAAACAATTGCGAGACAATAATACTGGGCGACTTTAATATCTGTTTTCAGCAGCAAAATAACGGGCTATGCAAAAGGTATAAGCAAATTCTAGGATTAAATAGTTACACTCAACTAATTAATACTCCAACCCGGATCACACAGTTCTCAGCCACCCTAATTGACCACATACTTTGTAACCGCTCTGAGAACATTAGTCAGTCAGGCGTCATTACCACAGGTCTTAGTGATCATTTCATCATTTACTGCACCAGGAAAATAACTAGGGATAGGATAGGCCTACACAGGACAATAAAAATGAGGTCAACTAGAAACTACAGTAAAGAAACACTGGTAAATAGGCTACACAATTGTGACTGGACAGAGATAACAAGTTGCACGGACGTAAACGATGCCTGGGAAAAATTCAAAACAATGTTCACTACCATCCTTGATAATATTGCACCAGTTAAAGAGGTTAGGATTAAACGAAGAACTGAACCCTGGATGAATACTGAGATATTAGATAATATGAAATTCAGAGACCAGCTGCTAAAAAGATTTAAAGCAAACAGACAGGATATTGCAGCACTAAATGAATTCCAAAGGGTGAGGAACAGAGTACAGAGACTTATAAAAGGAGCAAAGGCAAAGCACTACTGCTCAAAAATTGAAGAGTATAAGCATAACCCCAGAAAGCTCTGGCAACAACTAAAACAGTTGGGGTATAGCCATAAGCCAGTAGATAGGTCTAACATAGTACTCACTATCGATAATGAGGTATGCCACGAAACATCTAAGGTGGCAAATTGCTTTAATTCCTACTACACATCTGTTGCATCAACACTAGTAAGTAAACTACCAGCTGCATCAAATACCTTTAACACAGACTCTGATAAGTTTCAAACATACTATACCAATAAAGGGGTAACCCCAAACAGTTGTCAACTAGTAAGTGTATCTCATGACTTTATTCAAAAAGAACTAAGCAGGTTAAACCCAACTAAGAGCACAGGCCCTGATAACATCCCGTCTAAGTTCCTAAAAGATGGTGCTTCTGAACTGTCAATCCCTATTGCTCACATAATAAATCTATCAATCACCACTAATACAGTACCGGAGGGGTTCAAGGAGGCCAGAGTCACTCCTATCTTCAAGAAAAATAGTAGGTCTGATGTAAGCAACTATAGGCCTGTTAGTATACTCAGTATAATATCTAAAATTCTAGAGAGGGCCGTGTATTCTCAAGTAGTTAAGTACCTTAATGACAACAACATTCTCCATAGCTATCAATCGGGCTTTAGAAGATCCTACTCAACCGACACCTCCCTTATTAATCTGATGGATTACCTGAGAACTGAAATGTCAAAGGGGAACCTCATAGGCATGGTAACCTTAGACCTGCAAAAGGCCTTCGATACTGTCAACCACAATATATTATGTAATAAACTTCAAGCTATTGGTATAGGTTCTGTAGACTGGTTTAAGTCCTACCTTAGCAACAGGAGACAAATAGTCAAAATCAACAAAACAGAATCAGAACCCCTGCCGATAACATGTGGAGTTCCCCAAGGTAGTATTCTGGGTCCCTTATTATTCTTATGTTATGTCAATGATATGCCTATCAGTGTTAAGTGCAAACTCCTACTGTATGCAGATGACAGTGCTCTGTTAGTGTCAGGTAAAGACCCACAAGATATTGCTAATGTTTTAACACTGGAACTGGAGTCCTGCAGCAAATGGTTAGTAGACAACAAACTATCATTACACCTAGGGAAAACTGAAGCCATTCTCTTTGGCACGAAACATAAACTGAGAAGGGTAAATAATTTTAATGTTCAATGTAATGGGGAGCCCATCACTTTGGTTTCATCAGTAAAATATTTGGGAATCCCCTTTGACCCATGCATGTCAGGAGAATTGATAGGGAACAGTGTAGTAAAGAAAGCGAATGCCAAACTGAAGTTCCTGTATAGACAAGCACAGTGTCTACCAACTGAGGCTCGCAGGACCCTATGTCTAGCCCTTATACAATGCCATATGGATTACGCTTGCTCTTCTTGGTACTCTGCCTTGACAAAAAAACTGAAAGATAGACTGCAAATCACCCAGAACAAAATCGTAAGATTCATCCTGGGGCTGGGACCAAGAGAACATGTAGGCCAGGATGAATTACAGCAGTTGGATATGCTAAATGTTGAAGACAGAGTAAAACAACTGAAGCTAAATCATGTTTATAAAATTGCTCACAAACAATGTCCAGAATATCTTGCTGTCAATTTTGTCAAGGTTGGGAACCAAAGCAATCATAGTACTAGGGGGAGAGAGCACAACTTTGTAGTACCCACAGTCAGAGGCCAGGCTTCAAACACCTTTTATTGTACAGCAATAAAGGAATGGAACAGACTACCCGCACATGTCAAAGCCAGTCATAGCGTGAACCAGTTCAAGAAGAGTGCCAAAAGGTGTCTGATGAATGTAGCTACAGAAAGGGAGGGGAATGATTTTCTATTTTTTAGCTAACATACGTGTAAATTTTACCTTATTCCTTGTAATGACCCTCGTATTGTAGATAGTCTTAATGACCTTGGTGTAGCAGATAGTCTTTTTAGTATGATAATAAGATGTTATCTTCATTGTAGAATAATAAGAAAATATTATAACCTTTATACTATAATAATAAGGTAAAAGGACCCCAATGGAAATAAGTCACTCTGTCTGACTTTTTTGGGTTATCCCAGGTTCTCTTCACATATGCTGCTATGCATGATAATTCTATGTAACTGTATTTGTGTTTACCTGAATAAACTTACTTACTTACTTACTACCACCACCTCTTCCTGCCTATATATAGCCGTCCTGCTCCACTTCTGGTTAGACTCACGAGCCCCATTGGGGCGGGGCAGATGGCAGACCAGAGGCCTAGCTCCTTCCTACGAGCCCCGTGAGGGCGGGGACTGTGGCTGGGCCTGAGGACACTTGATCCCAAAGATGAGGGGGTACTTGTACCTCCTCCCATGGGAGACTTAGGTCTCGAGACACTCCCCAGATAGGGAGCCAAGGCCGGGTCACCACTCTTGGAAAAGACCCGGGCCGGGAGAGTACCGCCGAATAAAAAAAAAAACTTCTGGTTAGTGTGACTTTGTAAATGGTCCAAGTCGGACCGAAACGTCGTCGTAAGCTTCTCTCTTTTATGTGCGGGTTATTTGTGTATATAACCCAGAAAAAATGTAACTATGACATTTCTATTTTGGTCCTTTATTCTTCAAGTCATTTATGATTTCGTGGTGCATTTTTAAATTTAACCGACAATACAATAACTATATATACACAAATATCATATCGTATATCGTTGGAAACAAAAAGACAGGGCATTAAAAAATTAAAAGGACTCTCCCGTGTTTACTTCTGATGTTTCCAGGTTTGACCGGCAGGTGACAGCACCTCCTGGGCTGACATTATTACTACTTTGTGGTCCTTCACTATGTGCTTAATTGTCCACTTATTGAGGAATACAGAGACAGACAGTATAATAACCTATGTGACATGTCAAGATATCTTATTAATGAAAATAAGATACCAGATATACTAAGCAAATTTCCTAAATTTGCTTGTAACAGATAAGTGAACTATAGATATGTAGATATAAATCCATATGTATTCCTGTTAACCCTTTGGGGCCTAGTTCCTAGGCCTTTTGTGTATCCATATGCTCTCGCGCTACCGTCCACAGGATGGATATGGGGTGCACAATAAACTAGCCACTTCGGTGGCAAAATCTAAATCTAATCTATCACTTTCCCCTTCATGGGTGATAAAATACTGGCGAAGGGATCTTGATCCTAGGAATTGGTTCTACTCCTCATTTCCTTCGTATCGAACCTCATTACCTCCCATCTTGGACACCGTTTAACCCCTATGGGTTTAACGCTTTACCGTTATAGTGTATTATTCTCGTCATTCATGAATCCTCGGAGCGCAGCGCGGGATGTTCAAAACGATTTTCGGCGGCCTGGTCAAAAATGCGTCATAACATAGTTAAAGTGATCGTAAAAAAAATAAAAATAACAATTTCTTGTACAAAAAATATCATCCTCCTGTTAGTCTAGGAAATTTTGAAAAAGACACTTACATATAGTTCAGGACACTTATTAGAGGAAACGTCTCGCCATTAGTGGCTTCTTCAGTCCTTTTTATTTTATTACATGTACATCGTATACAGACCCAGCTGACATCAATAACACATACAGAAAGCCCTAAAGAAGCCAATGGTGACAAAATGCTTCCTTCAATAAACGTCCTGAAGTGTACATTAGTGTACTGTTCCACATCTTGTTATCACCATGCAATTTTTCATTCTAGGAAATAAAATTTGACTTGACATTCACTGGCAGTTGATAACATTTTGAACATTTATGAGCCTTTCTCGTATTATTTTCAAGAAGCTAAGCCTGGCTTCGTGAAAAATAACTAAATCAAATCCCCATTTAAGGAGCAGCTCATCTTGATTTTTTTTTTTTTGCTTTAATCCATCGTATTAAGTTGTATTGTTATAAGTAAGTAAGTAAGTAAGTAAGCTTATTCAGGTATACACAAATACAGTTACATAGAATTATCATACATAGCAGCATATGTGTAGAGAACCTGGGATAACCCAAAAAAGTCAGACGGAGTGACTTATTTCCATTGGGGTCCTTTTACCTTATTATTATAATATAAAGGTTATAATATTTCTTATTATTCTATAATGAAGATAACATCTTATTATCATACTGAAAAGACTATCTACTACACGAGGGTCATTAAGACTATCTACAATACGAGGGTCATTACTAGGAATATGGTAAAATTTACACGTATGTTAGCTAAAAAATAGAAAATCATTCCCCTCCCTTTCTGTAGCTACATTCATCAGACACCTTTTGGCACTCTTCTTGAACTGGTTCATGCTATGACTGGCTTTGACATGTGCGGGCAGTCTGTTCCATTCCTTTATTGCTGTACAATAAAAGGTGTTTGAAGCCTGGCCAATGACTGTGGGTACTACAAAGTTGTGCTCTCTCCCCCTAGTACTATGATTGCTTTGGTTCCCAACCTTGACAAAATTGACAGCAAGATATTCTGGACACTGTTTGTGAGCAATTTTATAAACATGATTTAGCTTCAGTTATTTTACTCTGTCTTCAACATTCAGCATATCCAACTGCTGTAATTCATCCTGGCCTACATGTTCTCTTGGTCCCAGCCCCAGGATGAATCTTACGATTTTGTTCTGGGTGATTTGCAGTCTATCTTTCAGTTTTTTTGTCAAGGCAGAGTACCATGAAGAGCAAGCGTAATCCATATGGCATTGTATAAGGGCTAGACATAGGGTCCTGCGAGCCTCAGTAAGTAGACACTGTGCTTGTCTATACAGGAACTTCAGTCTGGCATTCGCTTTCTTTACTACACTGTTCCCTATCAATTCTCCTGACATGCATGGGTCAAAGGGGATTCCCTGATATTTTATCACATTTTAAATAGAGACTAAAGATTAGAAATTCTTTATTTCAGCATGGTACAATATTTGTACAGAGATGGGTGACATTTAGGAGAAACCATACCACGGACGGGTTTAGAACCCGAGCGATCGGCCTCAAAACTCTAAGACAGGACAAGGAGGAGATGCAATATTCCCCAGTGAAAAGCAGGGGCGCCGCGAGTACACTGAGAGACAACACAATAAGTGTCCGGGGCCCAAGACTGTTCAATTACCTCCCAGCATACATAAGGGAGATTACCAATAGACCCCTGGCTGTCTTCAAGAAGACACTGGACAGGCACCTAAAGTCAGTACCTGATCAACCGGGCTGTGGTTCATACGTCAGCTTGCATGTGGCCAGCAGTAACAACCTGGTTGATCAGACCCTGATCCACCACGAGGCCTGGTCTCAGACCGAGCCGCGGGGGCGTTGACCCCCGAAACCGTCTCCAGGTAAACTTAAATATTACAGTCAAAATATCAAATAGACCAAGACAGCTTCACAATATGAAGTAACAATATATTTTCGGAGAAAAAATAATAAATAGTAAAATACCAATATTTCAGGATATCTGTACAATGTATCTAATTTCTGCTAATACAAAAAATTTAACCTTGTAAAGTGCCATCATATAGCAGTGTAATGCATTCTAAATTTTTCACATTAATAGAAATATAACCTTGTATGATGTTTACATAAACCAGGGTTAATATCACATACGGAGATCTTTATATATTTTTAAAAGACAACAAATAAATTTTTTGCTGCTGCTCATCAAATCTATATAACGAAATCAAAGATTTCATTTACCTTAACAGGTAAAAATTCCACTCTGAGAATTATCCACTAGAGCCTCTTGTGAGCAGTGAGATTCTTAATGTGACTTATTTTACATGGTTTGTTTCGCTGTGGTCACTTGTTAAGCATAATTCTTCTAGACAACCGCCGGTGATATAACGAAGGTACCGTCTGCGTCGCCATGGTAACCAGTGTGTGACGCGGCCGCCAGAGGGCCCACACACCAGGCATCTAAGTGTCTTAAATTCATAAAAATGAAGCGATATATATATATATATATATATATATATATATATATATATATATATATATATATATATATATATATATATATATATATATATAAACATCAGTTTTTCACCATTATGTGTATCGTTTATGATCTCAGTTGTTTGGTATAATCATAATAAGCAATTAGCGTTTATTTTAATGAATTTTAGGTACTTATTGATAGCGTTCCCAATTTAAGGGCTGGGTCTTGGTCCCTGCACAAGAGGAAACATTGATTGTGTTTTCTTATACCTGTCGTCCCTGTTCATCCATCAGTAAGTAGGTACCTGGGTGTTAGTCGAAGATTGTGGCTTCCATGAGTTATGATAAGATTTTCTTCGAATTTTTAACCCCGGAGAGTTAGCCACCCAGGATAACCCAAGAAAGTCAGTGCGTCATCGAGGACTGTCTGTCTTATTTCCATTGTGTTCCTCAGTCTTGTCTCCCAGGATGCCACCAGACTACCGGCGCCCAGGAAATAAAATCCAAGAGGATGACAGAATCATAAGCTAAATTCAAATTCAAATTCAAAGGTTATTCTCTATAAGGATTACAATGCTGAGTTTACAGAATTTGGTTATTGTGTGGTTTACATGTAGTAAAATAATAATTACAGAGTGTACCACTAGAACACCTAGCATGGCTAGGCATTTCGGGCAGACTTAGATTAATTCTTAAATTTAAAATATTACAAATTATGAGGTAAGTTGGTATAATGGCTAAGTGACTAAATACTAGTTTGTGAGTTTAGCAATGTGAATGCTTTTGTTTTGGCACAGTACATAGTTTCAGTATTGGAGTATTACAGGCCAACTTATGACTAGTTAGGATTCATTATTTTAAGATTGAGATTGATATTTCTGTTTATGGTCAAATTGGTGAGTGAGTGTAAGTGTGAACCACCAGGTGGTATTCGTGTAATTAGTTGACGGGGTGCATCAGGGAGATAAGATGTTTTCTAATGGTAGTTTTGAAGGTGATGAATGTGTCTGCCCGAAATGCCTAGCCATGCTAGGTGTTCTAGTGGTACACTCTGTAATTATTATTTTACTCATTGACCTCATCGCTTTATTGCCGTGAGGTTGTGCTGCGCACACGCTCCTGGTTGAGAGGCCTTCCTGCGCAGATTGATTTTCACAAGATGGCGCAGACTATCAGAAGGCGCGTCAACACTGTGTGCTTTGATTTAGTGAGGGGTGTAATTACGCCTCAGTCCGCACAGGTGCTTCTACCTTTGATTATTCGCGACACATACGGCATTGCTGATCAAGATTTGTATGGAGTATCGCTCAACGGGGCTTACCGAATATTCGTTAAGCTACGATCGACGGCAGTGTATGAGCGCCTGGTGGAGCAGTATCAAGATGGCTGTGTGGACGTAAACTCGGCAATACGAGTTCGTTTAATTGACGTGTCGCGACACTACACTTGGGTGAAGGTACGCAACGTGCCTTTCGAAGCTGACGAGGCAGATATACGGAACGTTTTTGAACGTTATGGTACTGTGCATCTGGCAATGGCAGGTACCTGGGTGGATGGGGCGTACGCCGGCTGGCCGGAGGGTACGTTCAACCTAAAGATGACGCTGAGGCATCCCATCCCGTCGTTTGTCATCCTGGACGACTTTAGGACGCAAGTGATGGTGTATTACGCAGGGCAGCGCAAGACCTGCAGGCTATGTGGTGCTTATGACCATATGGCAGCACAGTGTGAGAGGCAGCAGCAACGACAGGTTGCAGACAGAAGGACGGAGCGAGGGCCTGACCCGAAGGCGGGGCCTGCCAGCGGGACGCCTGTAAAGGGCCATAGTTCGTCTTGGAGCGAGGAGGTGGAGAGAGAGTTCCCGACGGTGGGGTCGAGCCCATCAATGCCTGTAGAATCTACAGTCTCCGTTTTGGTGGAAGGGGAGACCAAGTTGAGTGGAGGAGAACGAGCAGAGGATGTGGCTCTGGAGCAGTTGACGGAAAAGTTTTTGGAGACGAAGAGAGCTGGAGATGATATACAATCGGTGGTGGGACCTGAGGAGAGTGAGGACGAGAGGAGAGACAGCCAGCTGACTGCAGGTGCCTCTTCTACGGGAATGGTGACCGTGGTCGAGGTGGCGGCGGAGGTGCATTGTGAGGCATCCCCCGACCAGACCATGGATGCAGAGAGTGTTCGGCGGAAGAGGGCGGCAACGCACTCTGATTCCGATGATGTCTTGACCCCGGCGCAAAGACCGGGGAAGAAACCGTGGGCTGATGTGGTGAGTGGAGGCGCCACAGGTGTGTCCGGTCAGGTGTTCGACCGGGGAGGGAATAGAGCTCACTGTGGTGAGCATGGTGGGAAAAATAAGAAGGCTGGTGACGTGTCTATGAAAGGAGTTACAGGCCAGCGTGCAAAACCCTTCAAGAAGGTTTCAGGTGTATGACTGTGAATGTAAATGGGTTGTGTATGAATGTGAAGCGTTTGTGGCTCCAGGGGTTTCTGAGGCGTCATGCCATAAATATTGTATTCATGCAGGAGCATAACTTTAAGGCGGGTCGGGATTTGAATGTGGACGGATATCGTGTGTTTGTGGCATATTCGGACCGTTTGAAAGGTGGGGTTGGAATTCTGATTCGGGAGACAAGCCCGTTTGTTGTAATTAGATGTGAGGGAGGGGAGGAGGGTAGGGTACTCCGGGTAGATGGATGGTGGAGAGGTGAGCGACTGGCAGTGGTTTGTGTGTATGCGCCGGCGGAGCGTGATGTACGGGTGAAGAATGAATTTGTGCGTGATGTTTTGGTTTATTATTTGAGATCTCTTCCCTCGGTAACAATCATGGGCGGTGATTGGAATTGTATAGTACGTAGAAAGGATGTGGAGCCACGGGGGGCAGGGTGTTTTTTGGTTAGCCTAAGGGATCTTTTGCTGGGCGTGGGGTTAAGGGATGTTATTGGAGGTGGGGACCTAATGGTTGAGCATACGTTTCATAGACAGGGATACGCGGCCAGGCTCGATAGGTTATATGTGACGAGAAGTGTGCGAGTGATGTGTGTGCGTACGGTGGAAGCTGTTTACACGGATCATAGAGCTGTTTATACGGACTTGACTTGGGCCAGCTTACCTAAGAGGTATCCAGGGTATTGGAAGTTAAATGTGAGACTTCTTGGGGTGGAGGAGGCGGGGTTAGATTTTAGGACAATGTGGGAGAATTTGTGGGGAGAGGGTAGGGATGTGGGTGACTTGCTGGGGTGGTGGGATGGGGTAGCTAAGGAGAGGATCCAGCGGTTTTATGTGCGATGGGGAAAGTACCAGGGTTGGATGACGTACGGGTTGCAGCAGTATTTCGAGGGTAGGTTGCAAAGTTGTTATGAGAGGGGCGGGCAGGCAGGGCAGTATCCCATGGAGGAAATCGAGTTGTTAAAAGGAAGGATTCGTGATTTGCAGAATGATAGATTTGATGCGGTGAGAGTGCAGGGTGGAATTGAAGAGGCGGTGTGGGGTGACCGACCATCGGCCTGTGTGTTAAGGGGACAGAGGCAGCGACGTATGGCTATGGAAATTGATAGGCTGGTGGTACATGAGGACTTAGGTGGATATAGGGCGGGACATGAGTTAAGAACAACGGAGGCAATGAGTGATTACGTTGATAGGTGGTTTGGAAAAAATTTACTGAGTGTAGGGGTGGATGGGGAGGCTTTCGGGAGGTTGGGGGAGAATGTATCTTGTGTGCTAAGTAGCAGTGATCGCATGGCGTTGGGGGGGGATATTGAAGAAGGGGAGGTGTGGAGGGCTTTGGAGGGGATGGCACGTGGTAAGGCTCCAGGTCTGGATGGTTTGCCCTGCGAGTTTTATGTGAGCCATTGGAATGTGTTGAAGTCCTTCTTAGTAGAACTAATGAATACGATGAAAAGGGAGGGGAGGATGGGCAGGTTGCAAGGAACTGCGGTTGTGGTTTTAGTGCCAAAAGGTAAGAAACAGGACACGGTGCGGGACTTTAGGATAATATCATTGCTGTGTGCTGATTATAAGATTTTTGCAAAAATTTTAGGAAATAGGATGAAGTGTGTGGTGGATAGAGTGGTTGCGAGAGGACAATATGGCGTGTCTGGGAGGACGATGTATGACGGGCATAGTATTATAAAGAATTTTGTGGAAGGGTCGGGAGGGGAGCAGGGGGGGGGTGTCTTAGCGTTAGATTGGCAGGCGGCGTATGATAGTGTAGAACGTGAGGTGTTGTGGTATATATTAAGGAGGCAGGGTTTTGGGGAGGAGGTGGTACGTTGGGCAGAGACATTGTATACAGGTGTGGGAGTGTGTGTACAAGTAAATGGGAAATTGGGGAAGTGGGTATCCATGGGTCGGGGTATTAGGCAGGGTTGTCCCCTGTCTCAATTGTTGTTTGCCTGTTTAACAGACCCTTTCTATAGAAAGGTGGAAGCGTGTATGGAGGTGGATTGGGGAGTAGGAAGTGGAGTGCAGGGAATAATAGGGTATGTGGATGACACGACAATACTCGTGCGAACGCAGAGGAGTTTACGTGCGGTTGGAGATGTTATTGATAATTTCGCGGGGGTTACCGGGTTAAGAGTTAATGTGGAAAAATCAAAATTACTGGTCTTAGGAGATTGGATGGGAAGAGAGAGTTGGGGAAGGAATGTACGCTGGAATATGGTGGACAGGATAAAAGTGTGTGGAATAGTGTATATGCGTAGTGCGAGAGAGGCGAGGATGGTTAATTCTGGACTTGTTGTGGATCGAGTGGTGGGGCGATTGGATGGGTTGAGACCAACTCATTTGACAGTACATCAGCGTGCGATTGTTGTGAATGTGTTGTTATACAGTAAAGTCTGGCACGTGGCTGCGGTATATCCGTTAGCAGGTCCGGATGTTACGAGGCTGTTAAAGAGGGTTTTCCATTTTCTTTGGGGTTCCGGGTGTGAATGGTTGAGTAGGAGTGTGGTTACTTTACCAGTCAACAGAGGAGGATTGGGGTTGATTGATTTACGGTTAAGAGTCAAGTGCATTTATTTGAAGTGGGGGTTACGCCGTGTGCGGGGTCATGCAGGGAGGGGCGTGAATGGCTTGCATGAAGAGGTGCGAATGTGGTGGGGAGGGTCGGAGATGAAAGTGTGTGAAGACGTGTTGCGGGCGTTGCTGCATGTACGGGACCCTAATAAAGTTCGAGTGGGTGTTTTAGAGCGTGTTGTAAGGGCGAAGGTAGTCGTGAAGGCTGAGAGTATCTACCCTATGTATGCGTGGAAGGATATATGGGAAAGATTACGGTTGATGCGCGTGCGTCCAAATGTGCGAGAGGTATTTTTCCGTTTTCTCCATGGTATACTGCCGTCGGGTGCTGCACTTAAGGAAAGAGGGTTGATGGTGGAGGGCGCATGTCGGGTGTGCGGGGATGAGGAGACTGCGTTTCATGTAGTGTATTTTTGTGATAATTTGGGGAGTATCAGGGAATGGATGGGTAAGGTTCTGAGGACAGTGGGAGGAGGCGGGATATTAGTATTGAGGGCGTTAAGTTTGGACGTGGGAGGCGTCGAGGCGCCTGTGCAACGTGCAATCACGTATATAATTGCGGATTTTGTTTTTGTATCCTGGGCAATGAGAAGGAATGGGGATTGGGAGGTGCGCAAAAGGGTGTTGGCGGGGACCATTTATAGAACGTTGTGTTATAATCGGGAAATATATGGAAGTCGCTGGGACCAGGCTTTTTCAGCAGGGTACCGTAGTACGAGTGTGAGAGCATTGTTAACGTTGTGAAAGGGGGGGGGGAGTGAATTTCAGGGGATGGAACGGGCTTGTCTCCGGGGTTGGGTATGCACAACGGCTGGTTTACTGTGTGTATCTGTGTAATGCGTGGTTGAGGAAAATGTGGTTGTGTGAGTGGATGTGGTGGTGAAGTTATATGTGTTATAGATGTCTTAAGGCAGAGTCTACTGCCTTCTTTCTTTGTTGAAGTACTTGATGTACCTTTCGGCTATGGCCTGGCAAACAGGGTTTTGTGTGTTTGTACCGAGCATTTTATTGCTATGTTATATAATGTGTATAGCCTGTAGATGAGTGCGGAATGATTATGGCTTTTCTAGTTTTGTGGCTGACTCGTAAGACTTGTGTGTAAGGCGAGTATGTGTGACTGTAGGGAACTTATGTACTGGGAGTTAGGTAAGAGTATGTACTTTGTTTTATCATGAGATTGTGATGTAGGTTTTTTCGGTTATCGATTATGTGTTGGTTGTGAGTAACCGATATATTTATATATTTATCATACTATTCTTCTTATTGTATTGTATTGTGCATTGGCAATGTCCCAGTATATTATGTAAATAGTGTATACCCGAAGGGATTATGGTTTTATTTATATTATTGAACCTGCTACAGGGGTCACCTACATGTTATGTTCTTGTTGTTGTTCTTGTGTACATAGGGTTAAGATTGCCCATCTTCTTAATGTTATGTTTTGTCACAAGCGATATTTTCTAGTATAATTGTGTAACCTCTTGTGTTTGTTAATATTGTGTTTATTTGCTATTGTACGTTCTGAGAGATTGTTTCAAAATGTGTTTATATACAATGTGTATCAACCCTAGTTTAAGGGTTTTTATGTTAAGCTATGTATTGTATTTTAAATAAAATAAAAAAAAAAAAAAAAAAAAATTATTATTTTACTACATGTAAACCACACAATAACCAAATTCTGTAAACTCAGCATTGTAATACTTATAGAGAATAAAGTTTGAATTTGAATTTGAATTTGAATTCTATTATTATTATTATAATCAAGGGGGAAGCGCTAAACCTGGAGGATTATACAGCGCCTGGGGGGGGGGGGGATGTGGAAGGCATTCAGGCTTAATTCGGGGAACTGGAGCACAGATCCAATTCCCTAAATCAAGAGCCCCTCACCAACATCAAGGAACCTTCCTTGAGGGGATTTGAATTCTAGAGTTTTCAGGTAGGGTGTTCCAGATTTTAGGGCCCTCTCACAGAGACCTCCAAGAGCATGACAAAATTGATGATAATTAGCTAAACAAGCATTAAATATAGAGAATGCTGAGTATAACTTCGGTTTTTCAAATAGAAGTTTACGAAACATTGTCCAAAAGGAACTAGCAAACGAACTTGAAGAAAGTAGAACAGTACAAATAGGAATAAGCATATCCATTATCTATCATAATGAAATGTGTCGAGTGAAACATATCTTGTGTCCTTTTACCTAACATATCTATGGAGAAAGTGACAAGGTCAGCATATTGTAAGATGTTCTTATTGCTAGATCAGGGCTAGCCTGTATCTGTGGCAGTAAGGTTTGTTAGATGTCAATGATATAAAAGGCAAAACGTGTGAACAGAGACAGCGCCATACACTGGAACATTATATCCAACATCCAACCTTTCAGACATCTCCATACAAACCCTGCAGGGTATGGCAAAACACCTCATTATTAATGATAAGATATCTGAAATCTGGAAGTTGTATCCTCATTTTACATGGACTAGATGAACAAACTGTCTTAATAGAGATTGAAACTCAGCTATGACCAATTTTTTTTATTATTATTTTTAGTGGTAATGAGAAATAATTTTTTATGACTATTCCTTACTGAAAAAATAGTGGTAATTAGATATAATTTTTTTCAATGTATTTGTGGAAAATTGCATTTAGCTGAATGTATCATTATATACATAACAGTAAATGAACAAAGATAATTATTATTTATCAGTTAGACAAGTAGGAATTTGGGACACCTAGGTCGCAAAAAATGTCCCCCTTCGATACCTACCACTGTCATATCCACAAGTTGCTCTGGACCTATTAATTATAAATGAAATATACATCACCAGGAATGCTGGTAAATATATAAATTTGTGGACTGTATATTAAATTAAAAAATTATTATATATAAACACATACATAATAGAAGGAGAATATCTTAATCATAACACTCACCAATTTGATTGGAGATTAATGTGTATCATACTCAGAAAACCTCACTGTCTATCTATGAAAATAACACTGGCCAGGTTACTACATAAGACTTATCTGAGGTTCCTGGAGCTGTCTTGTCCAGTCGCCTGATATCTCAAGTTATGCAGGAATGCATATCCAACAATTTCGCCTCCTATTTGAGAGGTGTCAACCCAATTTTAACCTCTAGAGCACGAAAATTCTTCACATTATTAATTAACGTCTTACACCATTCAAACAAAATGGCGACTGACCATCTTTTAAAAATACACTTTTATTAAATACAATATAGGGCATCTATTTACCTATAAATTACCGTATTTCCGGAAAATATACAGTATTTTCCACAGTATTCCTAATTGTACTTTATATAACAACTTTGTGAAGTAATTGTACAATACCAAATGACAAATATTCTTTTCCGGTGATGTAACAACGCTCAGTGAGGTTTTACAAAGACCTATTGTGACCTCTGTAATTCTCATAAGACACATATATAGCAGTTACGTTTCTTTATTCTGAAACGTTTTTCCTACCGTGTAGGCAAAATGTTTCGGAATAAAGATACTTCACTGTTGCACATGTGTCTTACTTATCAACTTGTCGGTAAGAGAGATAAGATAAGATTTCGTTCGGATTTTTAACCCCGGAGGGTTAGCCACCCAGGATAACCCAAGAAAGTCAGTGCGTCATCGAGGACTCTCTAACTTATTTCCATTGGGGTCCTTAATCTTGTCCCCCAGGATGCGACCCACACCAGTCGACTAACACCCAGGTACCTATTTGCTGCTAGGTGAACAGGACAACAGGTGTAAGGAAACGTGTCGAAATGTTTCCACCAGCCGGGAATCGAACCCGGGCCCTCCGTGTGTGAAGCGGGAGCTTTAGCCACCAGGCCACCATTATCATATTACTTTATATCAGGCATCCTGTTATGTGTACTACCGCTCACAAGATGAACCTGAGGTACACAGTTAACTAGCCACTCAGGCGACACAGCTAAACTAACTAATAGAAGTAAGCCAGACAGTATGATGACAGAGGCTTTACACAAATAATCACCACCTACCAACAAGCTAAAGTTCCCCAGCAATTTGCTCTTTAGCTAAAGCTGGGATGTGGCTCCAATCGACCCCGTTTTTCCAGTCACCACTGCCTTTCCAGCCGTCTCCTGCCTGAAACCTGAAACCCAACCCAACACGCCGCCTGAACACCTCACACCGACACAACTCCCTGCAATATCTGTGCACAACTTGATGTATAGTCCTTGTGGCTTAGCGCTTCTTTTTTATTATAATAATAATGTGCACAATTTGCCCAGAGTGGACGGGGCACTCACCTTTATCACCCTTCCTCCTCCATCATCTCAACCCCTTCCCATATTTCCATTCTACCCCATCCTTCTTCCTTCCCCATCTTACCGACGCTCAGGTCAGTTTCAGTTCCCTCACATAGGAGAAAGAAACTTATGACGACGTTTCGGTCCGTCTCGAACCAGTAACTAGGGACACAATGTATGACTTATAATTGGTCCAAGTCGACCAGCAGTCGTGGGCTATTTATGTATTGTTCCAGCCTCGGTATTGTTCCTTTTTTAATCTTTCTTGACATTGACCTTATTTGCGCTATCTAATAAACTTTCTTAGAATCTGATTTTTTGGGGGTTATCCTGGGTAAGTTCCATATATGCTGCTATGAATGATAATTTATGTAACTGTATTTATGTGTACTTGTACCTGAATAAACTTACTTAAGGTCATCCTTAAACATTAAATATATGCAGGAAACCTAAACAGGGCCCTAAAGGACCCCAATGGAAATAAGTCACTATCTGACTTTTTTGGGTTATCTTAGGTTCTCTACACATATGCTTTTATGTATGATAATCTATGTAACTGTATTTATGTATACCTGAATAAACATACGTACTTACTTAAATAAAAATGTAAAGTAAAAGGACAGAAGTACAACTAATGTGACATTTTATTGTGGCAACGTTTCGCTCTCCAGGAGCTTTATCAAGCCATTACAAACAATACATGGACATTTATACCTTTCTTGCACAATACATGGACACGGAGGGTATATAATGTATTATTACTACTACTACTACTTTTGTCACTACTACTACTACTACTACTACTACTACTACTACTACTACTACTACTACTACCACTAGTATTGCACCTCACTCTGAGCCTATATATACCCTCTGTGTCCATGTATTGTTTGTAATGGCTTGATAAAGCTCCTGGAGAGCGAAACGTTGCCACAATAAAATGTCACATTAGTTGTACTTGTGTCCTTTTACTTTACATATTGTCGGTAATTCTACCAACTTTATTACAATAAATAAAAATGCCTTGCGTAACCAGTGGCTGTGTATTAAGGTTGTAATAAATGCTACTTAGTTTTGTAATCTCTGTAACCTCTTTTTCTGGAAATAAATTTTTTAGCTTTAGTGTCACTTTCAATAGATATTGTTCAGTTTCAATTAATGGAAATAAATCACTTTGTCTGACTTTCTTTGGTTATCCTTGGCAATCTACGCATATGCTGCTATGATTAATAATTTATGGAACTGTATTTTTATGTACCTGTACCTAAATAAACTTACTTACATACATACATAATTAAGGGGCACGTAAGTTCCCCCGTCTTCTAGTAACATGTTCATTTTTCCATAATTACTATCACATTTATTTTGTCTGTTTCGTAATGTAAAGTCCAGGATCTTTACTTAATTCATGGTATAACTAAACAAATCTTTGAGGACAATTGTGTTTGCTCAGACCTCTGCAACACAACTGTCCTCAAATATTTCTTAAGTTATACCATGAATTAAGGAAAGTTCCTTCACCTCACCTTACGAAACAAAGCAAATGGGATAGTAATTATGGACAAGGCAGATTAAAGTGTAAAAATGAAAATGTTATTAGAAGACGGGGGAACCTAGGTGCCTCCTAAGGGAAGGTGAGGGAATGCTCGCCCTCCAGTCACCCTTAACAACAATATAGGAGTTGAACAATAATTTTTAATGATGGCTGGCCTTGCGAGGATGAGGATTTTGAGTTTAACAAGACAATTAGCAAGTTTGTGGACTACTTTATTTTGGTTTATGTACTAGAAGAGTGCCAGTATATGTAAAATAAGCATAGAAAATATAACGAATATGAGGGCGTCATGTTGATAGTGATTTACGTTTTACATATCCGTCATGGTAGGTGCCTTGATGCCGGTGAGAGCTCGTGATCCAAGGAATTTGGCCTATCTTCTCGAAGGAAGTTCGTTGATGCCTATGAAAGGCTCTTGATTCAAGAAATTAGCTCTGTCCTTTGATCGAACCTGATTGTCTCCATTTCCCCACGGTTTTAGCGCTTCCCCGTTAATATAATAATACCCTGTAAATATTTAAGTTTTTCAGAATGTGAGTGTAGCAGTAATTATTTTTTAACCAAATCATCCAAAGTTACCATGGTTAAAAAAAAAAAAAAAATACGGAAACCAAGTGTTAAACAGCTGCACCAAATTTCTTGTGGAGTTTTTTTTTTTTGGGGGGGGGAGGGGGAAGGTATTAGTAACAACAATACATTTATTTTGGTTGCACAGCACTTCTTTGCTAATTGACGAGTAGTATTGAGTTGTCGCGACCCAGACCGAATATTAAGAGAGACATATCTGTCGATGGTGGAATAAGGTTAAGTTACATTAAGTAAGTTTATTTAGGTACAGGTATACATATATATTGACACATTATCATACATAGTAACATGTTTAAATTAACTAGGATAACCTGTAGGGTACTGGACTAGTGATTTTGCTGGATTACAGAGTGGTTTGGTTAGAATACACTTAACCTAATGGCAGTATTTACGCATCGGGAATTTTGCCCACTTTACGCCCTATTTTTGGCCCATTCCATTGTTTCGGTCTACCATACTCATAGTTATTTTGCTAGTATTCCTTCTATTCTGTCGATTGAGTATAAGAAACTGCCCATTTACCTATTCCAACTACTCAGTAGTGGTCAGAAATTGATTGGTTTCACGATGAAAGGTACATACCTTGAAATTGAGCTCAAAGTAGCGGAAATGTTCGATTCTTTGGCAATGTTCAAGAGTAAACAAATGACATCACCATCCAATATGTGTCCGATTGGCAAGTCTAATATGTAGTCATGAATGGCTTGACATTATTATACAATTATTATAATAATGGAGTAGTCTGCATAACAGTAAATCTTCTATTTTTTGTGCGAATAAAAATTCCAAATGGTAAGCAAGAGTAATATAAGAGGGGCCTGGAGACATGACTAATGAACAAAGAAAATGTTATTTTAGAGCCAGGAATGTCTGCATTGTTTATTCTGGTAAATATATTTTTTCTCAGTTGTTTGTTGGGCTATCTTATTGAAACTTGGGCAGTGCATAATGGAAAGATGATTCTTAATGTACACCAAGAATGAAAAAAATCGTACAGTAAATAACTGAGTTCACTTCTCAGCCATTAGCCGCCCCTTAGCTGTATATTTTCGTATGGTTTTTATGGTTGTATTCTCGTTTTTTTTGGTCTCATTTGATAGAATGGAAGATATATTACAGAAATAGATATGATTTTGATTGGTTTCACGAAGAAAAGTAGTACCTTGAAATTGAGCTCAAAGTAGCGGAAATGTTCGATTTTTGCCAATATTCAATGAACTTTCTTATGTAAGTCAGGTTGGTTAACTTTGTTAAGTGTATTCTAACCTAACCACCCTGTAATCCAGTAAACTCAATAATCCGGCACACTACAGGTCCCAATAATGCCAGATTTGTGATGGTCAACCTGCATGTATACCATATGTTATTTACCAGTCAATCGTCTTTTACACTGTTCAGTATCTGGCATCATTTTCTGAATGTTTTGCGTATACAAAACATTAGTATTTTTTATTGTGGGTTAGAGTAAGTTACATAACTCTGTAAATGGATTTATTTAGCCCCAAGTAATCAAGTTAAAAGAATGGTCATGACAAAACTGACTGCAGGTGTGTCAGCTGATATTTACAACATTTAAATCAATATTCACAGTATTTAAATCACCACTCACATCATGCATGGTATGAGGACTGGGTGCATTTAGATATTCAGTATGTACATACAATATGAACAATTTAAATATATCATTAGCTTTCACAAGTAGTAATCAAACACTTCATATAACACGTATAAAAATAGTTCATACTGTATATATCTGCCTACGTGTGTGTGTTATAATGTTACAGTGTATTATACCATACTAGTGTTCACTATTAAAAGACAGTCTTTTGTGCAAATCATAAGAAAATTTAGTAAAATTAAAAAAGAGGGCACAGCTACTGTCATGCAAGTTCTAGACACAGATTACATTACAAAGTCATTTATTTCAAATAGTCTGGAACACTCTTGATAAAATTCAATATTACACGTTGTCTACTCATTCATGGTACAGCATTATGTTAGTATGTACTTACTGCATTGAAAAGTCTTATTCCTCTATTTCTGCTGTTACACCTGCAAGTCAGGTGTAACAGCAGAAATAACACCATCTGAAATAGCAGAAATAACACCAGCAGAAATAGCAGAAATAACACCTGCTGTTCCCACTCAGGGAACTTAAACAAGTGGATGAAGGGAAATGTTGCTGTATTCCATAGGGCAGATGGGTGAAACTGTATGGTCGGGCTGCCCATCCCAGGGAACATAAACAATATACCCTTATGTATAACAACCACTATAATTTATATCAGTAATTTGAATCTATATCAACAAAATAAAATTGATGCGAGGCTGCAAGGCTGTCTTTCAGCTTTTGTAGTGCTTGTTGACTTTTATTCCAAAGTCTTTCAAAATCTGAGCAATGGTAGTATTTTCATTAATGGTAGTTTTGTAACATGACTTAATTTTAACTGATGTATTTGATTACAAAAATGGCAAATATTAAATTATCTACAAAATTTCCAACAACCTCTTAAAGTGTAGCTATTTCTTTGTGCTTCATTCACAGGTTTGGGGCTGGGTGGAAGAAGACATACTGGTAGCAGTGCTGTGCCGGCAAAAGTTCTTCCCTATAGGAAAACTCGTGGTGATGATGATGATGTAAACATGCAACAAATTCCTGATGACTTCAGGTATTTCCTTACTTTATTTTATTATGGTAGTAAATTAAGTTTTCTTACTTCATAAATAAGGTGATGTACAAGAGTCAGATGTATTAAAATAGCTGTAATACATGATAATTAGCATTGGTATTAAAAGATATGTCCACAGTGGACCCCCGGTTTGCGATGGCATCGGTATCCGATAAATCCGGTATTCGATATATTTTAATGCAAAAATTTTGCCTTGGTTCCCATTAAAAAACCCGGTATATGCGATTTGTCCAAGACGTGTCCATGTGTGGCCCAGTGTTTACAAGCCAGCCAGTGTGCTCGCATCTAAGGATGCATTCGGTACATTCCATATTATCACAGTGTTTTTGGTGCTTGTTTCTGCAAAATAAGTCAACATGGGCTCCAAGAAAGCTTCTAGTGCCAACCCTGTGGTAAAAAGGGTGAGAATTAGTATGGAAATTAAGAAAGATTTTGAAAGGTTTGGGGCTAACCCTGAGAAACCTATGCCGGTTGTGGAATCCATTGTGCCTACTTCAAAAATTAAGGAAATGTGTGCAAAGTGGGTTGAACTGCAAACCTTTATGGATGAAAATAACCCAAACACAGCTATTGCAAGCCGTGCTGGTGACTATTACAATGACAATGTTGTGGCCCATTTTAGACAAATCATAAAGGAACGGGAGGTACAGAGCTCTATGGACAGATTTGTTATGCGACAGAGGTCCAGTGACTCTCAAGCTGGTCCTAATGGCATTAAAAGAAGAAGGGAAGTAACCCCGGAAAAGGACTTGCTACCTCAAGTCCTAATGGAAGGGGATTCCCCTTCTAAACAATAAGTTCGACACTCTCCCCTCCTCCCATCCCATCAATCATCACCAGATCTTCATTAAAGGGAAGTGTCATGTATTCTATTGTTAGTAGAGTACTACAAACTGTGCATGTCTTCTTCAGTTTGTGTGCATTAAACTTAATATTTCATGTGGTAAAAAAAAATTTTTCATACTTTTGGGTATCTTGCACGGATTAATTTGATTTCCATTATTTCTTATGGGGAAAATTGATTCGCTTTTCGATAATTTTGGTTTACGATGAGCTCTCAGGAACAGATTAATATCGCAAACCGGGGGTCCACTGTATATGGCAAAAGAACTTTGTCATCCTTTTTTTGGTTGCATTTGAAGCAGGTTATAGCTAGAATTAAGAATTATAGGGGCCCCATGGCAATTGGCTGGCTTGTGGGGGCTGCAGAGTTAGCAACTTGCTAAGAGAGGAGTCCCATGTCACAAAAACTTCATTGTTGAACCTTGTCATGGGAGGCTTCTTGATGCTGGTGAGGGGGGTTCCTGATCCAAGGACCATGTCTCCCTTTCTTTGCAGCGAACCTGATTTCATCTTATTTCCCAGGTTCTGTTTGACCCCTACTAGTTTGGTGTAATAATAATTCATTGTGAAGCTAAATACTGGTGTTATTGTGTAACATGTCAACCAGTTTTATATTTGTTATCCCCGAAGAAGATATAATTTATTTGACGGCTTTGATGCTTTTGTTCTCTTGGAATTTTTCATTGAGTCGGTTACTATAACTGAAAAGCATCTAAGTAGTTAAATCTAAACTTTCACTTCTGGCATATGTCTTTTTTTTATACAATATTGTTTGTAGCATTATTGGTCAGTTTTAGTGACCAGCAAACACTTTTATTTAATAGACATGGTTTCAGATAAGATGATAAGATAACAGATTTCATATCATAAATTTCAGGGTGGTGTTCCCAGAGTTTTTGCCTGATCCAAAACCTGAATGGAGAAACAGACTTCGTGAAAAGCTGGAACGACAAGATATGTTGGCTCGCAGGGCAGTCATGGCAATCCCTGAATTTTACGTTGGTGGGTAACCATCATTTTAATTTTTAAGCAGTAGAAGCCTGTATAAATTACTCAGTAGTTTTGCAATAGCAAATGCCCAATGATGTGTTTGAAGTACAGGTCGGCCATCACTAATCCGGCATCATTGGAACCTGTGGTGTGCCAGATTAGTGAGGTTTGCCAGATTACAGAGTGGTTAGGTTAGCCTACCAATAGACTTTCTGCTACATCTTCCTCATTTTCATCACTGCTTTCTCCTCCACTGGCTTGCTACAACCATCTGCACAATTTCAGAGTCAGTATAATGATGAAATTTGAGTCAGTATAATGATGAAATTTGAGTCAGTATAATGATTTGAGTCATTATAATGATAAAATTTAAAATTATGCTAGCCGAAATTAGTGCCGGATTACTGATGGAACTGGATAACTGATTGCTGGATTAGTGATGGCCAACCTGTACAATTTTCAACATACAGTGGAACCTCTGGTCACAACCATAATTCATTCCCAAACTCTGGTTGCGACCCAATTTAGTTGTGACCCGAACCTAATTTCCCCATTGGATTGTATGTCAATACGATTAATCCATTCCAGACCACTACAAACTGTATATAAATATTGCTTTCTTAAGATTTTTAAGCAAAAAAATAGTTAATTATACCATAGAATGCACAGTGTAATAGTAAACTGAATGTAAAAACCTTGATTAACCCTGAGAAAACCTTGAACAACAGAGAAAACTAACATTGCACGAATCCGTTCTAGACCCCTACGAACCGTTTGCTGTAAGGGACGTCTAGTGGCCAAGAAGTGAACTCCTTTATTTATTGACCGATGTCTTTCATTTTTGGTGTATGTTAACCCTTTCAGGGTCAACAGGCCCTCTCAGAGACTTGTTCTCAGGGTCACCCAAATTTAAAAAAAAAAAATTTTTTTTTTCTTATGAAAAGATAGAGAATCTTTTCCCGATCATAATGACACCAAAAGTATGAAATTTGATGGAAAACTTATGGAATTATGCTCTTGCGAAGTTAGCGGTCTCGACGATGTTTACGCATCAGCGATTTTGCCCACTTTGAGCCCTATTTTCGGCCAATTCCACTGTACTAGTCGACAAAAATCATGAATATTTCGCTAGAACTCCATTTTTTCTTTCAAATGAGTGCAAGAAACCACCCATTTACCGATTTCAACTATCCAATACAGTGGTCAGAATTTAGCAATTTTGCCAATTTCACACAAATTTCAAAAGATGCCAATTTCCAAATAGGGTCCAGAATAAACAAGAAAGATATTCTTGGCACTAAAATGACATTTCCTCTGTTCAATAGTCACATCCCAATGCCCCTCTTACATTCTTTTGCTTTCCACTTTGAATTTTTATTCTCACAAAAAATAGATTTACTGTTATGCAGACTACTGCATTAGTGTAAAAAATGGTATAAATAATATCGGCGCACTTGTGAAAGAATATTAGACTCACCAGTTGACGTGTATTAGATGCTTAGCATGATTTGTTTACTTTTGAACTTTGGTAAAAAACGAACATTTCTGCTATTTTGAGCTCAATTTCAAGGTACTTTTCATTGTAAAATCAGTCAGAATCATCTCAATTTCTGTAATATGTCTTCCATTCTATAGAATGAGACCAGGAAAACTAGAATACAACAATAAATACCATACAAAAATACAGTGCAAAGTCGCTGTTTTAATTCAAAAACACGGTCAAAGTTTTTTTTTTTCTCATTACGCACTGTGTGCTGCAGGATTTTTTTTATACTGCACACACTGACCACATAGACCCATTCTTTCATATGTAGGCCTGCCAGCTTTCTCTCACTAGATTTGAGGGCGCTAGAATTTAGGCGTACTAGTATGTCAAAAACCCTTGTGCATAAGCCGTACTAGTACGGCCGAAACCCTGAAAGGGTTAAGAGGCATCTTTCCATCATGCACTGCCCAAGTTTCAAAGAGATAGCCCAACAAACGAGAAAAGAAATTACAGTGGACCCTCGAATTTAGTAGTCCCTTTTCTGTATGCAAAACTATTGTTATTCTCTATAAAATGTATTTTTTGTTAATATTTCCCATAGGAAATAATGTAAATCCAATTAAACCATTCCAGACACCCAAAAATATTAACAAAAAATACATTTTATAGAGAATAACAATAGTTTTGCAAACAGAAAAGGGACTAGTAAATTCGACGGTCCACTGTATTTACCAAAAATTATATATGGCAAGCCCTAGCCAGGTATTGGCACTGTGAGAAGCTGTTTGTGCACTACCTGCTGATAAAACATTGCTAATCTGAATTTATCACAGTCGTATTTACTGTAATTTATGAATGACTTCCGAGATAATCAACGAAAACGGGCATGCACTGACAAAAAAGAAAAATTGAGAAAATAAGTCACTCTGATTTTTTGGGGGGTTATCCTATGTTCTCTACACACATGCTGCTATGTATGATAATCTATATAACTGTATTTGTGTATACCTAAATAAACTTAGCTTTATGGCGCATTACGAGTGTATATCACAGTTAGCACTGTACTACACTACGTTTTCTCTAATACTTGTATAAGTACCCAGGAGGGGATAAGAGGATGGTACTTTATTCCTTATCCTCGAGTTCACAGCGAATGAACGCACGACTAACTGAGACCAACTACAAGCTAAGGGTCTTTGTTAGGTGTACATAACAACTGAAAGTATGGAAAATTGGCGCATGCAAAAAAAAATGGCAAAAAATGTGAAAATTGGCACGGCTATATTTGTTTGGCACCCGATTATGTGTTTGTGACCAGGTGCAAAAATTTGGCGAATTTTTTGGTCGTGAACCAATTTATTTTTGTTCGGAAGCATTTGTGACCAGAGGTTCCACTGTATGATGCTTTTGGCAGTAGGTGCCAACCTGCCTTCTTTTAAACACACAGACCATTTATTCCCAAAGAAAGGTGGCCCAAAATAAACACATGAACCATCACTGAATCCATAGCTGTCTTTTTTGGAAGTACATTGACATCACACTTCAAATGATTCATTTAATTATATCATCTTCACCCAACCCTCTAAAGTACAGACCCATGTCTATTTGAGTCCAGCTGACTGGTTTATCTGAATACCTTTGTAGATATTATCGTACTCTCACATTAACAGCACATCAAATATCCCCTCCCCCCCAAAAGAAAAAAAATTGTATCATTCTTACATGTATCTGCTAAATACTCCTGCCACTTCCACACAAAAACTACCTTCACACCCTTCTTTTTTAGGATGTTTCATACACCTTCCATCCTCTCCCGATATATACAACCTCTTGCTCCACCTACCTTGCTCCATTTTTTGTAAATGACCAAACCATTTCAACAACCACTCCTTCACTTTCTGAATTATACTTCTTATTCTACCACACCATCTTCTAGATTTTTAACCTTTCCTTCCCTCTATGTATTCACACCAAACATTGATCCTAAACATGGCATTTCCACTGTACTCAGCTTCCCTCATTGCAACATTCAAAGACCTTTCCTCACACCTGTACAAAGGTATTGACACTACTATGCTCTAAAACACTCTTATTTGAACATCCAGTGATAAACCTTTTTGTTCCCATAAACTTAGCAGGACAGCCTCTCCTCACTTAGCAACATACTCGTTTACCGACGCCTCAGACTTACGATGGGCTCTCTAACCAGTATTCTTACCTAAATAATGTATATTAGAGCTGATTTCCTCTATTCTGTTTATTTCAGTATACAGTACACTACTGTATAAATATTTAAAAATATGCCAGAAATGTTATAAATGATGCAGAGGTGACATTAAAACAATATCAAAGCTAGTTGACATAAACCCACTACCATTATAGTGTGCTCCTCACTTAGCGACAAATTAATTTACCGACGTGGTCTTAGGAACGGAACTCCATCGTTAAGTGAGGAGAGGCTATACATTAGGTACTATAGCACCTTCTTTCTTTCAACAAACTGGCCGTATCCCATCGTATCTCCTTTTAAATTTAGTAATACAGTAGACCCTCGACCAGCGATATTAATCCGTTCCTGAGAGCTCATCGTTAATCGAAATTATCGTTAGTCGAGTTAATTTTCCCCATAAGAAAT
Source organism: Cherax quadricarinatus (assembly GCF_038502225.1). Lineage (NCBI taxonomy): Eukaryota > Metazoa > Arthropoda > Malacostraca > Decapoda > Parastacidae > Cherax > Cherax quadricarinatus. Next base: position 17,597,962 of record NC_091325.1, read on the forward strand.
AATGGAAATCAAATTAATCCGTTCTGACACCCCAAAGTATTGAAAAAAAAAATTTTTACCACATGAAATATTAATTTTAATACACACAAACTGAAGAAGACATGTACAGTTACATGACACTTACCTTTATTGAAGATCTGGTGATGATTGATGGGATGGGAGGAGGGGAGAGTGTTGATCTTCTTAGTGTTTAGAAGGGGAATCCCCTTCCATTAGGACTTGAGGCAGCAAGTCTTTTTCCGGGGTTACTTCCCTTGTTCTTTTATTGCCACTAGGACCAGCTTCTGAGTCACTGGACTTCTGTCGTACAACATATCTGTCCATAGAGGCCTGTACCTCCCGTTCCTTTATGACATTTCTAAAGTGTTTCACAACATTGTCAGTGTACAGGTTGCCAACACGGCTTGCAGTAGCTGTGTCAGGGTGATTATCATCCATAAAGGTTTGCACTTTAAGCCACATTGCACAGATTTCCTTAATCTTAGAAGTAGGCAACTTCTTCAATTTCTCTATCCCCTCCTCCAAAGCAGTTTCCTCAGGTGTGGCCTCATGCTGATGAAGATGATCTAGCAGCTCATCAGTGGTTAGTTCTTCATTGTCCTCCTCCACTAACTCTTCCACATCCTCCCCACTAACCTCCAACCCCAAGGACTTCCCCAATGCCACAATGGATTCCTCAACTGGCATAGGATTCTCAGGGTTAGCCTCAAACCCTTCAAAATCCCTTTTGTCTACACATTCTGGCCACAGTTTTTTCCAAGCAGAGTTCAAGGTCCTCTTAGTCACTTCCTCTCAAGCCTTACCTATAATGTTTACACAATTGAGGATGCTAAAGTGATCTATCCAAAACTCTCTTAGAGTCAGTTGAGTTTCTGAGATCACTACAAAGCACCTTTCAAACATAGCTTTTGTGTACAGTTTCTTGAAGTTGGAAATGACCTGCTGGTCCATGGGCTGCAGGAGAGGAGTGGTATTAGGAGGCAAAAACTTCACCCTAATGAAGCTCATGTCCCTAGAAAGTCGCTCTGCCAAGTCTGATGAAGGTTGAGGTTAATCATAGAATTGATGAAGGAAAAAAGGTGAGTGGTGCGTTGAGGTATATGTGGAGTCAAAAAACGTTATCTATGGAGGCAAAGAAGGGAATGTATGAAAGTATAGTAGTACCAACACTCTTATATGGACATGAAGCTTGGATGGTAAATTCAGCAGTGAGGAGACGGTTGGAGGCAGTGGAGATGTCATGTCTAAGGGCAATGTGTGGTGTAAATATGCAGAAAATTCGGAGTGTGGAAATTAGGAAAAGGTGTGGAGTTAATAAAAGTATTAGTCAGAGGGCAGAAGAGGGGTTGTTGAGGTGGTTTGGTCATTTAGAGAGAATGGATCAAAGTAGAATGACATGGAAAGCATATAAATCTATAGGGGAAGGAAGGCGTGGTAGGGGTTGTCCTCGAAAGGGTTGGAGAGAGGGGGTAAAGGAGGTTTTATGGGCCAGGGGCTTGGACTTCCAGCAAGCGTGCGTGAGCGTGTTAGATAGGAGTAAATGGAGGCGAATGGTACTTGGGACCTGACGATCTGTTGGAGTGTGAGCAGGGTAATATTTAGTGAAGGGATTCAGGGAAACCGATTATTTTCATATAGTCAGACTTGAGTCCTGGAAATGGGAAGTACAATGCCTGCACTTTAAAGGAGGGGTTTGGGATATTGGCAGTTTGGAGGGATATGTTGTGTATCTTTATACGTATATGCTTGTAAACTGTTGTATTCTGAGCACCTCTGCGAAAACAGTGATAATGTGTGAGTGTGGTGAAAGTGCTGAATGATGATGAAAGTATTTTCTTTTTTTTTTTTGGGTCACCCTGCCTTGGTGGGAGACGGCCGACTTGTTGAAAAAAAAAAAAATAGTAGTGATGGTTGATTGGGGTTTACTATACAACCTGACCAGCTGGGAGACACGCACTCCACTTTCATACTTAGCAATGATCTCTTTCTTCATCTCCATAGTAATTCTCACCCTTTTTGCTGTAGGGTTGGCACTAGAAGCTTTCTTGGGGCCCATGGTGACTTATTTTGCAGGTGCAATCACTACAAAGGCTGTGATAATATGAAATGTTCCAATTGTATGTTTGGAAGCGACCGCGGTGGCTGGCTGGCTTGTAAACACTGGCACCCATGGGACAAGTGAGGCACGCTCAGGCCAAAGTGGATGCGTCTCGAACGGAACGAATAGCGTTGGTCGGGTTTTTTAGCGCTAGTCGAGGCAAAATTTTTGCGTTAAAATGTATCGCTAGTCGGATTTATCGTTAATCGATGCCATCGCTGGTCGAGGGTCCACTGTATATGCAAGAGAAGGGGTTACTAGCCCTTTGCTCCTGATAGTACCTTCTTATCCTGTATCCTAATAAGCAACAACAGTCTGGTTGATCAAGCAGTCATCAGGGAAGTCTGGCCTCAGGCTGAGCTATGTAAGCAGAACTGTCAAAACCTTTGTTAGGTATATCTCCTTGTCTGTACTTTTGTGCAATCTAAGTCAGGGTGATATTCCAATAATACTGGATATAATGTTAACCAGCATAACTGAGAAATGTGTTATTGTGTAACCTTCCTTTGCGTAAACTTTTATTTCATAAGAAAATAAAAGTATATGGGACTTACCTTAATGTGTGCATAAACAAGTACAGTAAAATGTAGATCTACATTTGTTCGTAATTAATATTTTCATTTTGGGTTTTTCTTTTTGGGTCACCCTTCCTCTGTGGGAAATAGCCAACGTATTAATTTTTTTTTTAATTAGAACTTAATTAGTTTGGAAAAGTAAAAAAACAGTGCTTAAGTTGTTGGTTAATCATACCTGTGTCAAGTGTTGAGGGTTGTTGTACCCCACTGCCAAACTTGAGGCTAGAATTCTTTGTTTATGGCCTAATCAAACAGGCTGTTGCTGATAGTGGCCTGCAGGTCTTCATAGCTATTACAGCCTGGTTGATAAGGCACTTGCAGAAGGTAGTGGTCCAGATTCTTCTTGAAAACTTCTCTCTCTTACATTGTATCTTGCAGGTTCCATAATGGGTGTGACTGTTGCGGATCCCAATGCTTCAGGAAAAATAAATCGGTTTGTTGGGATTTGTATTCAGCGTGGCGGAACGGGCTTACGAGCTTGGTTTATTCTTCGAAATGTTATTGATCATCAGGGTAAGGAAATCATTTGTATTATTTATCTATATGAATTCTAAGAATGCTAATGATGCATTTAGATGAAATGTGTATTTGATATTTTTTCCATTTTAGCTATTAACTGTTTACCTCTGCATTTACTGACATTTTCTCTCACTACTTCACTGGACCCATGATAAACCTATCTCTTATCATTTAATGGCATTTTCTCCTTAACTCTTTGAGTCAAATCATCTAAATTTTAACACCCTGTTAACTGCTAATAGCCATGCTTCATATCATATCATGCCTTATTTCCTCTCATTGGCTCAAAATGAGCTTTGAAACACATGCATTTTGCAGCTTCTTGAGAGAGACTCAGGTAGTAGGTTGCTGAAAGCAGCTTTTGCAGCTTCTTTAGAAATATTCATGTATAGTAGATTACTGAAAGTAGTTTAAGGAGTTTATATGTGGAGTGAATGAGAGGCTCATCTTAGGAGAGAAGGGATTATTTTATAGTAAAAGTAGGTTTTATTCAGGGATGTGTGATTTCATCATGTTCTAAAGTACACTTTTATATTTGTGTGAGGCATGAGTTTGAAACATTGTAGTGGGGATATCATGTTTGAGAGCCATGTGTGGTGTGAATTTTAATGCAGAGAATTTGGATTGTAGAAATTAGATGGTGTGGGGTTTTCAGAGGTATAATTTAGAAGGTTGAGGAAGGGTTGTTGAGGTGGTTTGGGCATTTAGAGAAAATGGAGAAAAATACATGTATAGGATGTTTATATCTGGAGTGGAAGGATGGACGGGTATGGGGTCATTCCAGGAATGGTTGAAGGGAGAGAGTAAAAAAGGTTTTGGTTACTAGAGGCTTGAGCATATCCAGCAAGCTATGTTAGATCAGAGTGGAGACTAGTAATTTTTATGGCTTGAGGTGCTGTTTGAATGCAAGCAAGTTAACAATCATGAAAAGACTCAGGGAAACCATTTAGCTGGACCTGAATGCTGGATACAGGAATTACAGTGCCTCTTCCCTGAAGGAGGGAGCAGGGTTGTTGCAGTTTAAAGGGTCATGTAAATTGAGATGTCTTTTCACTTCTGAATAAAGAATGTAGTTAAATTGTATTGAATACTATAGTTTAACTACAGTATTTACAGGATCTCTTTTAAAAAAATTGGGAATTTGAATCTTGGATCCTGAAGTGTCTCCTGGTGTCACAAAATTTAAAAAAAAAAAATTCTTATGAAATGATAGAGAATCTTTTCCCGAATGTAATGACACCAAAAACATGAAATTTGATGTAAAACTGACGGAATTACGCTCTCGCGAAGTTAGCGGCCTCGGCGATATTTACAAATTGGCAATTTCACCCACTTTGAGCCCTATTTTTGGCTAATTCCATTGTTCCAGTCGACCAAACTCATAACTATTTTTTTAGAAATCCATTTTTTCTATTGATTGAGTACGAGAAACTGCCCATTTACCGATTTCAACTACCCAATAACGTGGTCAGAAATTTGCAATTTGGCCAATGTCACGAAAATTAAAAAATATGACAATTTTAAAATAAGGTCCAGAATGAACAATGCAGACATTTCTGGCTCTAAAATAACAGTTTCTTTGTTCATCAGTCACGTCTCCAGGCCCCTCTGATATTACTCTTGCTTTCTATTTTGAATTTTTATTCAAACAAAAAATAGAAGATTTACTGTTATGCAGACTACTGCAATACTGAAATAATTGTATAAATAACATCAACCCATTCATGACTGCATATTAGAATGGCTAGTTGGACATTTATTGGACAATGATATCATTTGCTTACTTTTGAACATCGGCAAAAATCAAACATTTCCCCTACTTTGAGCTCCATTTCCAGGTTCTTTTTATAGTAAAATCAATCAAAATCATCTCTATTTCTATAATATGTTTTCCATTCTATCAAATGAGACCAAGAAAACGAGAATACAACCATAAATACTATACGAAAATAGACCACAAAGTCAGCATTTTAATTTAAAAAACGGTCAGTTTTTTTTTTTTTCTCATTATGCACTGCATGCTCCAGGATTTTTTTTTATATGGTGCACACTGACCACACAGACCCATTCTCTCACATGTGGGCCTACCAGCTTTCTCCTGCTTGATTTGAAGCCGCTAGAATTTATGAGTATATATATGTCAAGCACGGTACCTCGTAAGACATATATATACGACCTTGACAGTCAGAGGGTTAAAGGAGGGGTTTAGGATATTGGGAGTTTGGAGGGATGTCTAAACTGTCGTATCTGAGTGCCTCTGCAAAAACAGTTATTATGTATGAGTGATGGTGAAAATGTTGAATGATGAAAAAAAAAACAACTTTGCAATCAATTATCAACATGGCAATGAAGCATTGTAAATAGTAAAGGCAAACTAAACATCTGAGTTTTTGTAAGAAAAATGCCTTAAAACATTGATATAATAAAGTATTGTTATATTTATAGTTAAGTGCTAAACCCATGTGGGTTCTTTAGCACCAGGAGTGGTGAAGGGTCAAGCCTCTTCCACGAAGTATGACACAGACACTATCCATCTGTGCTTGTGTAATTAACTGTCTTAAAAACTGGTAGAAACAAGATTTAACTCTAGGTTGGGCCTTGTTATGATGAAGTTCTGTCTACCCTGAGCAAATGCTATCTATAATAAATATTTGTTCTGCACCAAGTGTTTATGTACCATACTTATTGGCAATACCTGACATCATTTATTCCATTCTGACTTTTATCACTTTTTATCTATGTAAAAAATTATTTATCAGTATATGTAGTGTTTAAGGAAATTTTTGTCATAGTTCTGATGAGTTCATTCTTACTGCTCGCAACTCCTCGTATGTTAAGGACAGTTTAACCCGTAAACGGTCCAAGCAGATCTACGTTCACATGCATAATGCTCCAAAAGTAGATCTACTTTTTTTTTACATATTTTCAAATATAACAAAAAAAAAAGGTAGATCAAAGTTTTTTACACTTTTCAAATGTAAAAAAAAAAAGAAGAGCTACTTTTTTACATATTATCAAATGTTGAAAAAACGTATATATACGTTTGGACAGTTTACGGGTTAATAGTTAACCCTTTCACTCTCATGTAGATCTATGTCATTATGCCAGTGCTGCTCATGTAGATCTTCATTTTAAGCAAAACTCCCTCAGATATGCTGTGAGCAGTAAATTTTGACCTTGGCATGAGAAAATGGGTCTTTGCTGTGAATGTGCACAGTATAAAAAATCCTGCCCCAGGCAATACATGATGGGAAAAGCAAATCTCTGACCTTGTGTATGGTTTTAACCCTTTCAGGGTCGGCAGGGCCTCTCCTAAACTTGTTCTCAGGGTCGGAAATTTTTCGAAAAAAAAAAAAATTATTTTTTCTTATGAAATGATAGAGAATCTTTTCCCAATCATAATGACACCAAAAGTATGAAATTTGATGGAAAACTTAAAGATTTATGCTCTCGCGAAGTTAGCAGTTTTAACGATGCTTATGCATCGGCGATTTTGCCCATTTTGAGCCCTATTTTCAGCCAATTCCAATGTACCAGTCGACAAAAATCATACCTATTTCGTTAGAACTCCATTTTTACTATCGAATGAGTACAAGAAACCACCCATTTACCAATTTCTACTATCCAGTAATGTGGTCAGAAATTGGCATTTTTGCCAATTTCACACAAATTTTGAAAGATGCAAATTTCTAAATAGGGTCCAGAATAAACAAGACAGACATTTCTGGCATTAAAATAACATTTCCTCTGTTCATTACTCATGTCCCCAGGTCTCTGTTACATTTCTTTTGCTTTCCACTTTGAATTTTTATTCCCACAAAAAATAGAAGATTTATGTTATGCAGACTACTGCATTTGTGTAGAAATGGTATAAATAATATCAGGGCACTTGTGAAAGAATATTACACTCACCAGTTGATGTGTATTGGATGCGTGGCATGATTTGTTTACCTTTGAACTTTGGCAAAAATCAAACATTTCTGCTACTTTGAGCTCAATTTCAAGGTACTTTTCATTGTGAAACCAATTAAAATCATCTCAATTTCCATAATATGTCTTCCATTCTTTAAAATGAGACCAGGAAACCTAAAATACAAGTATAAATAGCATATGAAAATACACTTCAAAGTCACTGTTTTAAACCAAAAACACAGTCGGAGTTTTTTTTTTCTCATTATGCATTGTGTGCTGCAGGATTTTTTTTATACCCCACACACTGACCACATAGGCCCATTCTTTCATATGTAAGCCTATCAGCTTTCTCTCGCTAGATTTAAAGGTGCTAGAATTTATGCGTACTAGTATGGCACCAACCCTGGCGTGCCAGCCGTACGGCACCAGCCCTGAAAGGGTTAAATACACAGTGGAACCTCAGTTTTCATATGCCTTAGTTTGTATGTAAAACTGTATTATTCTCTATAAAATGTATTTTATGTTAATATTTCCCATAAAAGAAAAGGTGAAGAGAGTGGTGAGAGAGTGCAAAAGGAGAGCAGATGATAGAGTGGGAGAGGCATTGTCAAGAAATTTTAACGAAAATAAGAAAAAATTTTGGAGCGAGTTAAACAAGTTAAGAAAACCTAGGGAACGAATGGATATGTCACTTAAAAACAGAGTAGGGGAGTTAGTAGATGGGGAGATGGAGGTATTAGGTAGATGGCGAGAATATTTTGAGGAACTTTTAAATGTCGACGAAGAAAGGGAGGCGGTAATTTCATGCACTGGCCAGGGAGGTATACCATCTTGTAGGAGTGAAGAAGAGCAGGATGTGAGTGTGGGGGAGGTGCATGAGGCATTATGTAGAATGAAAGGGGGTAAAGCAGCTGGAACTGCCTGGATCATGACAGAAATGTTAAAAGCAGGGGGGGATGTAGTGTTGGAGTGATTGGTATTTTTGTTTAATAAATGTATGAAAGAGGGGAAGGTACCTAGGGATTGGCAGAGAGCATGTATAGTCCCTTTATATAAAGGGAAGGGGGACAAAAGAGTTTGTAAAAATTATAGAGGAATAAGTTTGTAGATGAATGGTTCAGAGAACCGACATGTTGTTAAATTAGACACATGTGCAACTCTTGGGTATCTTTATTGAGGAAACATTTCGCCACACAGTGGCTTCATCAGTCCATACAAAGGAGAAACTTGAAGAACAGGAGGAGAATGAAGTGATCAGTCCCTCAACTTTGAGTCGATGTGGTCAGTCCATCAATCTTGAGTATTCCAAGAGTTGCACATGTGTCTAATTTAACAGGAATAAGTTTACTGAGTATACCAGGAAAAGTGTACGGTAGGGTTATTATTGAAAGAATTAGAGGTAAGACAGAATGTAGGATTGCAGATGAGCAAGGTTGTTTTAGAGTGGGTAGGGGATGTGTAGATCAAGTGTTTATGTTGAAGCATATATGTGAACAGTATTTAGATAAAGATAGGGAAGTTTTTATTGCATTTATGGATTTAGAAAATGCATATGATAGAGTGGATAGGGGTGCAATGTGGCAAATGTTACATATGGAATAGATGGTAAGTTACTAAATGCTGTAAAGAGTTTTTATGAGGATAGTGAGGCTCAGGTTAGGGTGTGTAGAAGAGAGGGAGACTACTTCCCGGTAAAAGTAGGTTTTAGATAGGGATGTGTAATGTCACCATAGTTGTTCAATATATTTATATATGGGGTTGTAAAAGAAGTAAATGCTAGAGTGTTTGGGAGAGGGGTGGGATTAAATTATGGGGAATCAAATACAAATGGGAATTGACACAGTTACTTTTTGTTGATGATACTGTGCTTATGGGAGATTCTAAAGAAAATTTGCAAAGGTTAGTACACGAGTTTGGGAGTGTGTGTAAAGGTAGAAAGTTGAAAGTGAACATAGAAAAGAGTAAGGTGGTGAAGGTATCAAATGATTTAGATAAAGAAAAATTAGATATCAAATTGGAGAGGAGTAGTATGGAAGAAGTGAATGTTTTCAGATATTTGGGAGTTGACGTGTCAGCGGATGGATTTACGAAGGATGAGGTTAATCATAGAATTGATGAAGGAAAAAAGGTGAGTGGTGCATTGAGGTATATGTGGAGACAAAATACAATATCTATGTAAGCAAAGAATGGAATGTATGAAAAAATAGTAGTACCAACACACTTATATGGGTGTGAAGCTTGGGTTGTAAATGCTGCAGTGAGGAGGCGGTTGGAGGCAGTGGAGATGTCCTGTCTAAAGGCAATGTGTGGTGTGAATATTATGCAAAAAATTCAGAGTGTGGAAAGTAGGAGTTCTCAATGGAACGGAATCAGCAAGACATCCTATTGGGGCAAGTGTTCCACAAGGAAGCGTGCTGGGACCATTGTTATGGAATGTCTACTTCAACGACCTTCTTCATCTCATCCCAGAATCGCATGCATATGCAGACGACTGTACACTGACATTCACTTATCCAAGAGAAGAAATGCCAGCTGCTCTAAGCTACATCAATCACCAGCTGAGAGCTATATCAGCTTGGGGAAATAGATGGCAAGTAACATTTGCACCTGAGAAAACGCAAATGATGATCGTCTCTAGGCACCATGATGGTAATTCTGGTGCAGTAGTAAGGATGAATGGGAGGGTGTTGGCACCTGGAGAAGAAGTTGATATCCTTGGGGTGAAATTTGACTCCAAACTAACCATGAAGAACCATGTTGTAAATCTTGCAAACAAGGCAGCCAGGAAGCTTACAGCACTTCGCCGTATCTCGCATCTACTTGACAGTAGGGGTTGCAAGATTCTGTACGAGGCACAAGTACGCTCACACCCTGAGTATGCTCCACTTTCTTGGTTTGCCTGCCCCCCCCCCCCCCTCTCATCTGCGACTGCTTGACAGAGTAGAGAACAGAGCAAGACGTCTCATCTCTCGCCTGGACCCATCCTGGATAGATCTGTCATTTCAGCAGAGGGTTCAACATAGGAGGGATGTGGGTGGCCTTACTGTTATGTACAAGGCCAATATTGTCAAAGTACCAAACTTGGATCCACTTTGAGGACAGCATGAAACAAGCTTTTATGCCACAAGACGGGCAGAAAGCAGCAACTTCACTCTGGCTGTACCCTTCTCCAGAACATCACTCCATCTGAGATCATATATACCCAGGATGACTCGAGTATGGAACACGTTCATGCAGCATAATGTCAACGAGATAAAGTCAGTTGATCAAATGAAAATGCTGGCCCACAGATGGCTCCAACTTCATTCTGTTCCCTACTTGTATGTCTCATAACAATAAAAATGCTTTCAAATGAGCTGATGTAGGTAACAGCTCTTAGCTTGCCAATAAAGTTAGGAATCCTTAACCTGTAAATAGCTTGTCAATAAAGCTAGGGATCCTTAACCTTGTCAAACCCTGTGTAAAAAAAAAAAAAGTATTAGTCAGAGGGCTGAAGAGGGGTTGTTGAGGTGGTTTGGTCATTTAGAGAGAATGGATCAAAGTAGAACAACATGGAGAGCGTATGAATCTGTAGGGGAAGGAAGGCGGGGTAGCGGTTGTCCTTGGAAAGGTTGGAGGGAGGGGGTAAAGGAGGTTTTGTGGGCGAGGGGCTTGGACTTCCAGCAAGCATACGTGAGCGTGTTAGGAGTGAATGGAGACAAATGGTATTTGGGACCTGACGATCTATGGGAGTGTGAGCAGGGTAATATTTAGTGAAGGGATTCTACTTACACTTAGGTCACACTACACATACATGTACACGTTTATTTATACACACTCATCTGAGTTTTCTTTGATTTTATCTTAATAGTTCTTGGTCTTATTACTTTTCCTTTTATATCCATGGGGAAGTGGAATAAGAATCTTTCCTCCGTAAGCCATGCATGTTGTAAAAGTCAACTAAAATGCCGGGAACAATGGGCTAGTAACCCCTTTTCCTGTAAAGATTACTAAAAAGAATAAGAAGAAAATTGTCAAAGTGGGAAGTCTGAATGTGCGTGGATGTTGTGCAAATGATAAGAAAGAGATGATTGTGGATGTTATGAATGAGAAGAAACTGGATGTCCTGGCTTTAAGTGAAACAAAGCTGAAGGGGGTGGGAGAGTTTCAATGGAGAGGAATAAATGGGATTAGGTCAGGGGTTTCAAATAGAGTTAGAGCTAAAGAAGTAGTAGCAATAATGTTGAAGGATAAGCTATGGCAGGAAAAGAGGGACTACAAATGTATAAATTCAAGGATTATGTGGAGTAAAATAAAGATTGGATGTGAAAAGTGGGTTATAGTAAGCGTGTATGCACCTGGAGAAGAGAGAAGTGTAGAGGAGAGAGAGAGATTCTGGGAAATGTTGAGTGAAGGCGTGGGGAGTTTTGAATCAAGTGTGAGAGTAATGGTGGTTGGGGATTTCAATGCTAAAGTGGGTAAAAATGTTATGGAGGGAGTAGTAGGTAAATTTGGGGTGCCAGGGGTAAATGTAAATGGGGAGCCTTTAATTGAGCTATGTGTAGAAAGAAATTTGGTAATAAGTAATACATATTTTATGAAAAAGAGGATAAATAAATATACAAGGTATGATGTAGCACGTAATGAAAGTAGTTTGTTAGATTATGTATTGGTGGATAAAAGGTTGATGGGTAGGCTCCAGGATGTACATGTTTATAGAGGGGCAACTGATATCTCGGATCATTATTTAGTTGTAGCTACAGTTAGAGTAAGAGGTAGATGGGAAAAGAGGAAGGTGGCAACAACAAGTAAGAGGGAGGTGAAAGTGTATAAACTAAGGGAGGAGGAAGTTCGGGCGAGATATAAGCGACTATTGGCAGAAAGGTGGGCTAGTGCAAAGATGAGTAGTGGGGGGGGTTGAAGAGGGTTGGAATAGTTTTAAAAATGCAGTATTAGAATGTGGGGCAGAAGTTTGTGGTTATAGGAGGGTGGGGGCAGGAGGAAAGAGGAGTGATTGGTGGAATGATGAAGTAAAGGGTGTGATAAAAGAGAAAAAGGTAGCTTACGAGAGGTTTTTACAAAGCAGAAGTGTTATAAGAAGAGCAGAGTATATGGAGAGTAAAAGAAAGGTGAAGAGAGTGGTGAGAGAGTGCAAAAGGAGAGCAGATGAAAGAGTGGGAGAGGCACTGTCAAGAAATTTTAATGAAAATAAGAAAAAAATTTGGAGTGAGTTAAACAAGTTAAGAAAGCCTAGGGAAAGTATGGATTTGTCAGTTAAAAACAGAGTAGGGGAGTTAGTAGATGGGGAGAGGGAGGTATTAGGTAGATGGCGAGAATATTTTGAGGAACTTTTAAATGTTAAGGAAGAAAGGGAGGCGGTAATTTCATGCACTGGCCAGGGAAGTATACCATCTTTTAGAAGTGAAGAAGAGCAGAATGTAAGTGTGGTGGAGGTACGTGAGGCATTACGTAGAATGAAAGGGGGTAAAGCAGCTGGAACTGATGGGATCATGACAGAAATGTTAAAAGCAGGGGGGGATATAGTGTTGGAGTGGTTGGTACTTTTGTTTAATAAATGTATGAAAGAGGGGAAGGTACCTAGGGATTGGCGGAGAGCATGTATAGTCCCTTTATATAAAGGGAAAGGGGACAAAAGAGATTGTAAAAATTATAGAGGAATAAGTTTACTGAGTATACCAGGAAAAGTATACGGTAGGGTTATAATTGAAAGAATTAGAGGTAAGACAGAATGTAGAATTGCGGACGAGCAAGGAGGCTTCAGAGTGGGTAGGGGATGTGTAGATCAAGTGTTTACATTGAAGCATATATGTGAACAGTATTTAGATAAAGGTAGGGAAGTTTTTATTGCATTTATGGATTTAGAAAAGGCATATGATAGAGTGGATAGAGGAGCAATGTGGCAGATGTTGCAAGTATATGGAATAGGTGGTAAGTTACTAAATGCTGTAAAGAGCTTTTATGAGGATAGTGAGGCTCAGGTTAGGGTGTGTAGAAGAGAGGGAGAATACTTCCCGGTAAAAGTAGGTCTTAGACAGGGATGTGTAATGTCACCATGGTTGTTTAATATATTTATAGATGGGGTTGTAAAAGAAGTAAATGCTAGGGTGTTCGGGAGAGGGGTGGGATTAAATTATGGGGAATCAAATTCAAAATGGGAATTGACACAGTTACTTTTTGCTGATGATACTGTTCTTATGGGAGATTCTAAAGAAAAATTGCAAAGGTTAGTGGATGAGTTTGAGAATGTGTGTAAAGGTAGAAAGTTGAAAGTGAACATAGAAAAGAGTAAGGTGATGAGGGTATCAAATGATTTAGATAAAGAAAAATTGGGTATCAAATTGGGGAGGAGGAGTATGGAAGAAGTGAATGTTTTCAGATACAGTGGTCCCTCAATAATCGTCCATAATCCGTTCCTGGAAGTGGGACTATTATCGAAATGGACGATTTTCGAATCAATTTTCCCCATAAGAAATAATGTAAATCCAATTAATTCGTTCCAGACACCCAGAAGTATCAACAACAATTTTTTTTTTTACCTAAAAGATAGATTTACATGCACAAAAGAATGAACATTCAACATGACAGTTACCTTTATTGAAGGCTGTTGTTGATGAAAGGAAGACAGGGAGGAGGAGAGAGGGAAGAGAGGTTATTTGGAAGGGGAATCCCCCTCCATAAGGACTCTAGGGCACTAATAAAATGTAAATGAACATTGGTAATAGGGGTAGTTGATGAGTGGAACTGTCTGCCCAGTAGGGTGATTGAAGCTAAAACATTGGGTAGTTTCAAATTTAGCCTGGATAAAAACACGAGTGAGAGGGGTTGGATTTGAGTCGGACTTGCACCTGAGCTTATTGCTTGGGTAGCATCTGTTCTGTTAGTGGCTTGGATTTGTGAAGGACTGGCCTAGTATGGGCCAACAGGCTTATTGCAGTGTTCCTCCTTTCCAATGTTCTAAAAGCTATGGCTTGGGTAGTTTCAAATTTAGGTTGGATAAATACACGAGTGAAAGGGGTTGGATCTGAGTCGGACTTGCACCTGAGTTTATTGCTTGGGTAGCATTTGTTCTGTTAGTGGGTTGGATTTGTGAAGGACCAGCCTAGTAAGGGCCAGCAGGCCTGTTCCAGTGTTCCTACTTTCTTAAGTTCTTATTTAACATCACACTTACCAGTAGGGTGATCAAGGCTAGGACCTTGGGTAGCTTCAAGAAGAGATTGGACAAATATACGAGTTGGAGGAGCTGAGTTTGATTTGTGTCATTGGGTACGGGAGTAAATTCTTGGGTAGCTTTGGGTAGAGGTCATTTTGATAAGGACCTGCCTTGTATGGGCCAGTGGACCTGCAGTGTTCTTCCATTGTTATGTTTGTAGATGAATGGTTCAGAGAACCGACATGTTGATAAATTAGACACATATGCAACTCTTAGGTATCTTTATTGAGGAAACGTTTCGCCACACAGTGGCTTCATCAGTCCATACAAAGGAGAATCTTGAAGAACAGGAGGAGAATGAGGTAATCAGTCCCTCAACCTTGAGTCGATGTGGTCAGTCCATCAATCTATTCAAGATTGATGGACTGACCACATCGACTCAAGGTTGAGGGACTGATTACCTCATTCTCCTCCTGTTCTTCAAGATTCTCCTTTGTATGGACTGATGAAGCCACTGTGTGGCGAAACGTTTCCTCAATAAAGATACCCAAGAGTTGCATATATGTCTAATTTATCATTGTTATGTTCTTATAGGCTATTTGTGTGAGGGAGGGATGGCAAGTTTATTGTTGGAGAATATGACACTAACTCTATGGCTTATTTATCTATCACAATTCAACTAATATGACATAATAAACAATATTAATAACATAGAAACATGGAATATACTGTAGAATGAATAAAATAAGTCATTACGTATGTCACGAGAGGTGTTGTGTTGTTTTTGGGTATATAAGGGCCACTGAGTGTAAGCTGTCCATAATGGTGGTGAGGCGGCGGTGGTTTTTGTAGCCCTATATAACTCCAACAACATTGGAGGAGTTGGTAGAATCACTGAATCACTAAAGAAGGAACCCTCTACCACCATCACTACAACCTTCTACCACTATTACAACTGTTACCACCATCACTACTACCTACTACCACCATCACTACTACCTTCTACCACCATCACTACTACCTTCTACCACCAAAGAAAGCTTCTAGTGCCAGCCCTTTGGTAAAGAATGTGAGAAACACATAATTTATGAAAAAGTTTGTAGAAAAATACAAAGATGGTGGTGGTGGTAGAGTGGAAGCAGTTGTGATAGTGGTTGATGAACATAAGAACATAAGAAAGGAGGATCACTGCAGCAGGCCTGTTGGCCCATGCTCGGCAGGTCCTTTACAATTCATCCCACTAACGAAACATTTTCCCAACCCAGTCCTCAGTGCTACCCAAGAAATAAGCTCTGATAACTCTATCCACTCATTTGGGACTTGCAAATGAGTGGATAGAGTTATCAGAGCTTATTTCTTGGGTAGTATTGAGGACTGGGTTGGGAAAATGTTTCGTTAGTGGGATGAATTGTAAAGGACCTGCCAAGCATGGGCCAACAGGCCTGCTGCAGTGATCCTCCTTTCTTATGTTCATCAACAACTGCTTCCACTCTACCACCACCATCTTTGTATTTTTCTACAAACTTTTTCATAAATTATGCATTTCTCACATTCTTTACCAAAGGGCTGGCACTAGAAGCTTTATTTGGAGCCATGGTAGCTTATTTAGCACTTGCAAGCACTAAAATCAATGGAATATTATGAAATATTTCGTAGGAGCATGTGAGGAGACCGTCACTCACTGGTAAACAATGGCACACTGGCTGGGAAGGAAAGACCGAGGCGGCTCAGAGCATTGAGTACGCGTCCAGGACGAAGGACTATTAGGACTATTAGCGAGTTACCGGACCATTTGCGAGCCAATATTTTGACGAAAAAACAGGACTATTTCCGAAATGGACGACTTTCAGGCCGGACGATTATTGAGGGACCACTGTACTTGGGAGTTGACGTGTCGGCGGATGGATTTATGAAGGATGAGGTTAATCATAGAATTGATGAGGGAAAAAAGGTGAGTGGTGCGTTGAGGTATATGTGGAGTCAAAAAACGTTATCTATGGAGGCAAAGAAGGGAATGTATGAAAGTATAGTAGTACCAACACTCTTATATGGATGTGAAGCTTGGGTGGTAAATGCAGCAGCGAGGAGACGGTTGGAGGCAGTGGAGATGTCCTGTCTAAGGGCAATGTGTGGTGTAAATATTATGCAGAAAATTCGGAGTGTGGAAATTAGGAGAAGGTGTGGAGTTAATAAAAGCATTAGTCAGAGGGCAGAAGAGGGGTTGTTGAGGTGGTTTGGTCATTTAGAGAGAATGGATCAAAGTAGAATGACATGGAAAGCATATAAATCTATAGAGGAAGGAAAGAGGGGTAGGGGTCGTCCTCGAAAGGGTTGGAAAGAGGGGGTAAAGGAGGTTTTGTGGGTGAGGGGCTTGGACTTCCAGCAAGCGTGCATGAGCGTGTTAGATAGGAGTGAATGGAGACGAATGATACTTGGGACCTGACGATCTGTTGGAGTGTGAGCAGGGTAATATTTAGTGAAGGGATTCAGGGAAACCGGTTATTTTCATATAGTCGGACTTGAGTCCTGGAAATGGGAAGTACAATGCCTGCACTTTGAAGGAGGGGTTTGGGATATTGGCAGTTTGGAGGGATATGTTGTGTATCTCTATACGTATATGCTTCTAAACTGTTGTATTCTGAGCACCTCTGCAAAAGCAGTGATAATGTGTGTGTGTGGTGAAAGTGTTGAATGATGATGAAAGTATTTTCTTTTTGGGGATTTTCTTTCTTTTTTTTGGGTCACCCTGCCTCGGTGGGAGACGACCGACTTGTTGAAAAAAAAAAAAAAAAAAATTCAGGGAAACCGATTATTTTTATATAGCCGGACTTGAGTCCTGGAAATGGGAAGTACAATGCCTGCACTCTAAAGGAGGGGTTTGGGATATTGGCAGTTTGGAGGGATATGTTATGTATCTTTATATGTATATGTCAGCATAGTTGCTGATCCCTGTGTTGTATAGCATATCAGTATCATCCATGTGCTTTAGATAAGAGATCCCTTTTAGGCCTGTGACTTTGTGTGACGTCACGGGATGCGCATGAGTACGTTCGTACCTCTGCCTCGGCCTCAGTCGGCGGTAGATCATCCAGGCTAGAACACGGCAAGGCTGGGCTCCATCTCCCATCATCTCTGTCTGACAATATATATCGTTACCATCCAACAAGTGTGTCTACCTTCAACCCTCGATATCTCCATTTAAGAACCCCTACGATATATATGCTTCTAAACTGTTGTATTCTGAACACCTCTGCAAAAACAGTGATTATGTGTGAGTGAGGTGAAAGTGTTGAATGATGATGAAAGTATTTTCTTTCTTTTTTGGGTCACTCTGCCTCGGTGGGAGACGGCCGACTGTTAAATATAAATACTATACAGTGGACCCCCGCATAACGATGGCATCACATAGCGATTAATCCGCATACCACTTGTTTTAATCGCAAAAATTTTGCCTCACATACCGCTTAAAAACCCGCTCACCGATTTTCGTCCGAGACGCGTCCAATGTGCGGCCTGAGCCACGCTCACATGTTCCGCCAGTGGCATTGTTTACCAGCCAGCCTCCGCGGTAACATCCAAGCATACAATCGGAATATTTCGTATTATTACAGTGTTTTCGGTGCTTTTTCTGGAAAATAAGTGACCATGGGCCCCAAGAAAGCTTCTAGTGCCAACCCTACAGCAATAAGGGTGAGAATTACAATAGAGATGAAGAAAAAGATCATTGATAAGTATGAAAGTGGAGTGCGTGTCTCCGAGCTGGCCAGGTTGTATAATAAACCCCAATCAACCATCGCTACTATTGGTGGTACAGCTGCTGCTGCTGCTGCACTGTCAGCTGCTGCTGCTGCTGCACTGTCAGCTGCTGCTGCTGCTGCACTGTCAGCTGCTGCTGCTGCTGTAGCATCGTCTGCTGCTGCTGTAACATCGTCTGTTGCTGCTGTAGCATCGTCTGTTGCTGCTGTACCACCGTCAGCTGCTGCTGCTGCTGTAGCATCGTCTGCTGCTGCTGTAACATCGTCTGTTGCTGCTGTAGCATCGTCTGCTGCTGCTGTAGCATCGTCTGTTGCTGCTGTACCACCGTCAGCTGCTGCTGCTGCTGTAGCATCGTCTGCTGCTGCTGTAGCATCGTCTGTTGCTGCTGTACCACCGTCAGCTGCTGCTGCTGCTGTAACATCGTCTGTTGCTGCTGTAGCATCGTCTGTTGCTGCTGTACCACCGTCAGCTGCTGCTGCTGCTGTAGCATCGTCTGCTGCTGCTGTAGCATCGTCTGCTGCTGCTGTAGCATCGTCTGTTGCTGCTGTACCACCGTCAGCTGCTGCTGCTGCTGCTGTAGCACCGTTGTTGGTGTGGCTTATTGAGAATACCAAGAAACAATTAACCCCAGAGGATTTGCCACCCAGGATAACCCAAAAAAGTCAGTGTCATCGAAGACTGTCTAACTTATTTCCATTGGGGTCCTTAATCTTGTCTCCCAGGATGCAACCCACACAAGTCGACTAACACCCAGGTGAACAGGGAAAAATGCCTGGAACTAGTGCTCATATTGGTGAATTTAAAGCCAGCAAAGGTTGGTTTGAGAGATTTAAGAATCGTAGTGGCATACACAGTGTGATAAGGCCTGTTCTGGAAGAAAATGCCAAACAGGACCTACATTACTCAGGAGGAAAAGGCACTCCCAGGACACAGTGTCTCATCAGTCATTGCTGCATCTTCAATAAAGGTAAGTGTCATTTATTCTTCATTTAGTAGAGTAGTACATGCACAATATATACTGTGCATGTACTACTCTACTATTGTGCATGTATCCTTCTCTTTGTGTGTGGGAAAATGTATATTTCATGTGGTAAAATTTTTTTTTTCATACTTTTGGGTGTCTTGCACGGATTAATTTGATTTCCATTATTTCTTATGGGGAAAATTTTCCCCATTCAAATTAATCCGTGCATATGAAAAAAAATTTTTTTTACCACATGAAATGTTAATTTTAATACGCATACAATTAAATGACACTTACTTTTATTGAAGATCTGGTGATGATTGATGGGATGGGAGGAGGGGAGAGCATTATCTTCTTACTGTTTAGAAGGGGAATCCCCTTCCATTACGACTTGAGGTTACTTCCCTTCTTCTTTTAATGCCACTAGGACCAGCTTGAGAGTCACTGGACGTCGCACAACAAATCTGTCCATAGAGCTCTGTACCTCCCGTTCCTTTACGATTTGTCTAAAATGGGCCACAACATTGTCATTGAAATAGTCACCAGCACGGCTTGCAACAGCTGTGTCAGGGTGATTTTCATCTATAAAGGTTTGCAGTTCAACCCACTGTGCACACATTTCCTTAATCTTTGAAGTAGGCACAATGGATTCCACAACTGGCATAGGCTTCTCAGGGTTAGCCCCAAACCCTTCAAAATCTTTCTTAATTTCCATACTAATTCTCACCCTTTTTACCACAGGGTTGGCACTAGAAGCTTTCTTGGGGCCCATGGTCACTTATTTTCCAGAAACAGCACCGAAAATACTGTAATAATACGAAATATTCCGAGTGTATGCTTGGATGTTACCGCGGAGGCTGGCTGGTAAACAATGGGACGGAGCGGCACATGTGAGGCTGGCTGAGGGCACATTGGACGCGTCTCGGACGAAAATCGGTATGCGGGTTTTTAATCGGTATGCGCGGCAAAAATTTTGCGATAAAAGTAATCGTTATGCGGAAAAATCGCTATGCGATGCCATCGTTATGCGGGGGTCCACTGTATATCTTTCTTTCAACACACCAGCCGTATCCCACTGAGGTGGGGTGGCCCAAAAGGACAAACAAAAGTTTCTCCTTTTAAATTTAGTAATATATACAGGAGAAGGGGTTATTAGCCCCTTGCTCCCGGCATTTTAGTCACCTCTTACGACACGCATGGCTTATGGAGGAAGAATTCTGTTCCACTTCCCCGTGGAAAATATATACGTGTATATATTATTATTTTTTTTATTATCACACTGGCCGATTCCCACCAAGGCAGGGTGGCCCGAAAAAGAAAAACTTTCACCATCATTCACTCCATCACTGTCTTGCCAGAAGGGTGCTTTACACTACAGTTTTTAAACTGCAACATTAACACCCCTCCTTCAGAGTGCAGGCACTGCACTTCCCATCTCCAGGACTCAAGTCCGGCCTGCCGGTTTCCCTGGACCCCTTCATAAATGTTACTTAGCTCACACTCCAACAGCACGTCAAGTATTAAAAACCATTTGTCTCCATTCACTCCTATCAAACACGCTCACGCATGCCTGCTGGAAGTCCAAGCCCCTCGCACACAAAACCTCCTTTACCCCCTCTCTCCAACCTTTCCTAGGCCGACCCCTACCCTGCCTTCCTTCCACTACAGACTGATACACTCTTGAAGTCACTCTATTTCGCTCCATCCTCTCTACATGTCCGAACCACCTCAACAACCCTTCCTCAGCCCTCTGGACAACAGTTTTGGTAATCCTGCACCTCCTCCTAACTTCCAAACTACGAATTCTCTGCATTATATTCACACCACACATTGCCCTCAGACATGACATCTCCACTGCCTCCAGCCTTCTCCTCGCTGCAACATTCATCACCCATGCTTCACACCCATATAAGAGCGTTGGTAAAACTATACTCTCATACATTCCCCTCTTTGCCTCCAAGGACAAAGTTCTTTGTCTCCACAGACTCCTAAGTGCACCACTCACTCTTTTCCCCTCATCAATTCTATGATTCACCTCATCTTTCATAGACCCATCCGCTGACACGTCCACTCCCAAATATCTGAATACATTCACCTCCTCCATACTCTCTCCCTCCAATCTGATATTCAATCTTTCATCACCTAATCTTTTTGTTATCCTCATAACCTTACTCTTTCCTGTATTCACCTTTAATTTTCTTCTTTTGCACACCCTACCAAATTCATCCACCAATCTCTGCAACTTCTCTTCAGAATCTCCCAAGAGCACAGTGTCATCAGCAAAGAGCAGCTGTGACAACTCCCACTTTGTGTGTGATTCTTTATCTTTTAACTCCTCGTGGACGTGAGGCTCAAGTTAGAGTATGTAGGAAAGAGGGAAATTTTTTCCCAGTAAAAGTAGGCCTTAGACAAGGATGTGTGATGTCACCGTGGTTGTTTAATATATTTATAGATGGGGTTGTAAGAGAAGTAAATGCGAGGGTCTTGGCAAGAGGCGTGGAGTTAAAAGATAAAGAATCACACACAAAGTGGGAGTTGTCACAGCTGCTCTTTGCTGATGACACTGTACTCTTGGGAGATTCTGAAGAGAAGTTGCAGAGATTGGTGGATGAATTTGGTAGGGTGTGCAAAAGAAGAAAATTAAAAGTGAATACAGGAAAGAGTAAGGTTATGAGGATAACAAAAAGATTAGGTGATGAAAGATTGAATATCAGATTGGAGGGAGAGAGTATGGAGGAGGTGAATGTATTCAGATATTTGGGAGTGGACGTGTCAGCGGATGGGTCTATGAAAGATGAGGTGAATCATAGAATTGATGAGGGGAAAAGAGTGAGTGGTGCACTTAGGAGTCTGTGGAGACAAAGAACTTTGTCCTTGGAGGCAAAGAGGGGAATGTATGAGAGTATAGTTTTACCCACTCTCTTATATGGGTGTGAAGCATGGGTGATGAATGTTGCAGCGAGGAGAAGGCTGGAGGCAGTGGAGATGTCATGTCTGAGGGCAATGTGTGGTGTGAATATAATGCAGAGAATTCGTAGTTTGGAAGTTAGGAGGAGGTGCGGGATTACCAAAACAGTTGTCCAGAGGGCTGAGGAAGGGTTGTTGAGGTGGTTTGAGGAAGGGTTGTTGAGGTGGTTCGGACATGTAGAGAGAATGGAGCGAAATAGAGTGACTTCAAGAGTGTATCAGTCTGTAGTGGAAGGAAGGCGGGGTAGGGGTTGGCCTAGGAAAGGTTGGAGAGAGGGGGTAAAGGAGGTTTTGTGTGTGAGGGGCTTGGACTTCCAGCAGGCATGCGTGAGCGTGTTTGATAGGAGTGAATGGAGACAAATGGTTTTTAATACTTGACGTGCTGTTGGAGTGTGAGCAAAGTAACATTTATGAAGGGGTTCAGGGAAACCGGCAGGCCGGACTTGAGTCCTGGAGATGGGAAGTACAGTGCCTGCACTCTGAAGGAGGGGTGTTAATGTTGCAGTTTAAAAACTGTAGTGTAAAGCACCCTTCTGGCAAGACAGTGATGGAGTGAATGATGGTGAAAGTTTTTCTTTTTCGGGCCACCCTGCCTTGGTGGGAATCGGCCAGTGTGATAATAAAAAAAAAACATATATATATATATATATGTATTTTTTTTTTTTTTTTTTCAACAAGTCGGTCGTCTCCCACCGAGGCAGGGTGACCCAAAAAAAAGAAAGAAAATCCCCAAAAAGAAAATACTTTCATCATCATTCAACACTTTCACCACACACACACATTATCACTGCTTTTGCAGAGGTGCTCAGAATACAACAGTTTAGAAGCATATACGTATAGAGATACACAACATATCCCTCCAAACTGCCAATATCCCAAACCCCTCCTTCAAAGTGCAGGCATTGTACTTCCTGTTTCCAGGACTCAAGTCCGACTATATGAAAATAACCGGTTTCCCTGAATCCCTTCACTAAATATTACCCTGCTCACACTCCAACAGATCGTCAGGTCCCAAGTATCATTCGTCTCCATTCACTCCTATCTAACACGCTCATGCACGCTTGTTGGAAGTCCAAGCCCCTCACCCACAAAACCTCCTTTACCCCCTCTTTCCAACCCTTTCGAGGATGACCCCTACCCCTCTTTCCTTCCCCTATAGATTTATATGCTTTCCATGTCATTCTACTTTGATCCATTCTCTCTAAATGACCAAACCACCTCAACAACCCCTCTTCTGCCCTCTGACTAATGCTTTTATTAACTCCACACCTTCTCCTAATTTCCACACTCCGAATTTTCTGCATAATATTTACACCACACATTGCCCTTAGACAGGACATCTCCACTGCCTCCAACCATCTCCTCGCTGCTGCATTTACCACCCAAGCTTCACATTCATATAAGAGTGTTGGTACTACTATACTTTCATACATTCCCTTCTTTGCCTCCATAGATAACGGTTTTTGACTCCACATATACCTCAATGCACCACTCACCTTTTTTCCCTCATCAATTCTATGATTAACCTCATCCTTCATAAATCCATCCGCCGACACGTCAACTCCCAAGTACAGTGGACCCCCGCATAACGATGGCATCGCATAGCGATTTTTCCGCATAACGATTACTTTTATCGCAAAATTTTTGCCGCGCATACCGATTAAAAACCCGCATACCGATTTTCGTCCGAGACGCGTCCAATGTGCCCTCAGCCAGCCTCACATGTGCCGCTCCGTCCCATTGTTTACCAGCCAGCCTCCGCGGTAACATCCAAGCATACACTCGGAATATTTCTTATTATTACAGTATTTTCGGTGCTGTTTCTGGAAAATAAGTGACCATGGGCCCCAAGAAAGCTTCTAGTGCCAACCCTGTGGTAAAAAGGGTGAGAATTAGTATGGAAATTAAGAAAGATTTTGAAGGGTTTGGGGCTAACCCTGAGAAGCCTATGCCAGTTGTGGAATCCATTGTGCCTACTTCAAAGATTAAGGAAATGTGTGCAGAGTGGGTTGAACTGCAAACCTTTATAGATGAAAATCACCCTGACACAGCTGTTGCAAGCCGTGCTTGTGACTATTTCAATGACAATGTTATGGCCCATTTTAGGAAAGTCTTGAAGGAACGGGAGGTACAGAGCTCTATGGACAGATTTGTTGTGCGACAGAGGTCCAGTGACTCTCAAGCTGGTCCTAGTGGCATTAAAAGAAGAAGGGAAGTAACCCCAGAAAAGGACTTGCTACCTCAAGTCCTAATGGAAGGGGATTCCCCTTCTAAACAGTAAGAAGATAATGCTCTCCCCTCCTCCCATCCCATCAATCATCACCAGATCTTCAATAAAAGTAAGTGTCATGTAATTGTGCATGCCTTTTTCAGTTTGTGTGTATTAAAATTAACATTTCATGTGGTAAAAAAAAATTTTTTTCATACTTTTGGGCGTCTTGCACGGATTAATTTTATTTCCATTATTTCTTATGGGGAAAATTCATTCGCATAACGATTATTTCGCATAACGATGAGCCCTCTTGCACGGATTAAAATCGTTAACCGGGGGTCCACTGTATCTGAAAACATTCACTTCTTCCATACTCCTCCTCCCCAATTTGATATCCAATTTTTCTTTATCTAAATAATTTGATACCCTCATCACCTTACTCTTTTCTATGTTCACTTTCAACTTTCTACCTTTACACACATTCTCAAACTCATCCACTAACCTTTGCAATTTTTCTTTAGAATCTCCCATAAGCACAGTATCATCAGTAAAAAGTAACTGTGTCAATTCCCATTTTGAATTTGATTCC
The DNA here is from genome assembly GCF_038502225.1 of Cherax quadricarinatus. NCBI lineage: Eukaryota > Metazoa > Arthropoda > Malacostraca > Decapoda > Parastacidae > Cherax > Cherax quadricarinatus. The sequence continues at coordinate 17,622,704 of NC_091325.1, forward strand.
CCATAATTTAATCCCACCCCTCTCCCGAACACCCTAGCATTTACTTCTTTTACAACCCCATCTATAAATATATTAAACAACCATGGTGACATTACACATCCCTGTCTAAGACCTACTTTTACCGGGAAGTATTTTCCCTCTCTTCTACACACCCTAACCTGAGCCTCACTATCCTCATAAAAGTTCTTTACAGCATTTAGTAACTTACCACCTATTCCATATACTTGCAACATCTGCCACATTGCTCCTCTATCCACTCTATCATATGCCTTTTCTAAATCCATAAATGCAATAAAAACTTCCCTACCTTTATCTAAATACTGTTCACATATATGCTTCAATGTAAACACTTGATCTACACATCCCCTACCCACTCTGAAGCCTCCTTGCTCGTCCGCAATTCTACATTCTGTCTTACCTCTAATTCTTTCAATTATAACCCTACCGTATACTTTTCCTGGTATACTCAGTAAACTTGTTCCTCTGTAATTTCTACAATCTCTTTTGTCCCCTTTCCCTTTATATAAAGGGACTATACATGCTCTCCGCCTATCCCTAGGTACCTTCCCCTCTTTCATACATTTATTAAACAAAAGTACCAACCACTCCAACACTATATCCCCCCCTGCTTTTAACATTTATGTCATGATCCCATCAGTTCCAGCTGCTTTACCCCCTTTCATTCTACGTAATGCCTCATGTACCTCCACCACACTTACATTCTGCTCTTCTTCACTCCTAAAAGATCGTATACCTCCCTGGCCAGTGCATGAAATTACCGCCTCCCTTTCTTCCTCAACATTTAAAAGTTCCTCAAAATATTCTTGCCATCTACCTAATACCTCCCTCTCCCCATCTACTAACTCCCCTACTCTGTTTTTAACTGACAAATCCATACTTTCCCTAGGCTTTCTTAACTTGTTTAACTCACTCCAAAATTTTTTCTTATTTTCATTAAAATTTCATGACAGTGCCTCTCCCACTCTTTCATCTGCTCTCCTTTTGCACTCTCTCACCACTCTCTTCACCTTTCTTTTACTCTCCATATACTCTGCTCTTCTTATAACACTTCTGCTTTGTAAAAACCTCTCGTAAGCTACCTTTTTCTCTTTTATCACACCCTTTACTTCATCATTCCACCAATAACTCCTCTTTCCTCCTGCCCCCACCCTCCTATAACCACAAACTTCTGCCCCACATTCTAATACTGCATTTTTAAAACTATTCCAACCCTCTTCAACCCCCCCACTACTCATCTTTGCACTAGCCCACCTTTCTGCCAATAGTCGCTTATATCTCGCCCAAACTTCCTCCTCCCTTAGCTTATACACTTTCACCTCCCTCTTACTTGTTGTTGCCACCTTCCTCTTTTCCCATCTACCTCTTACTCTAACTGTAGCTACAACTAAATAATGATCCGATATATCAGTTGCCCCTCTATAAACATGTACATCCTGGAGCCTACCCATCAACCTTTTATCCACCAATACATAATCTAACAAACTACTTTCATTACGTGCTACATCCTACCTTGTATATTTATTTATCCTCTTTTTCATAAAATATGTATTACTTATTACCAAATTTCTTTCTACACATAGCTCAATTAAAGGCTCCCAATTTACATTTACCCCTGGCACCCCAAATTTACCTACTACTCCCTCCATAACATTTTTACCCACTTTAGCATTGAAATCCCGAACCACCATTACTCTCACACTTGATTCAAAACTCCCCACGCATTCACTCAACATTTCCCAGAATCTCTCTCTTTCTTTCTTTCAACACACCGGCCGTATCCCACCAAGGCAGGGTGGCCCAAAAGGAAAAACGAAAGTTTCTCCTTTTACATTTAGTAATATATACAGGAGAAGAGGTTACCAGCCCCTTGCTCCCGGCATTTTAGTCGCCCCTTACAACACGCATGGCTTACGGAGGAAGAATTCTATTCCACTTCCCCGTGGAAAATATATACGTGTATATATATATATATATATATATATATATATATATATATATATATATATATATATATATATATATATATATATATATATATAATATATATATATATATATATATAATATATATATATATATATATATATATATATATATATATATATATATATATATATATATATATATATATATATATATATATATATATACGTATATATATATATATATATATATATATATATATATATATATATATATATATATATATATATATACGTATATATATAATATATATATATATATATATAATATATATATATATATATATATATATATATATATATATATATATATATATATATATATATATATATATATATATATATATATATATATATATATATATATATATATATATATATACACGTATATATTTTCCACGGGGAAGTGGAATAGAATTCTTCCTCCGTAAGCCATGCGTGTTGTAAGGGGCGACTAAAATGCCGGGAGCAAGGGGCTAGTAACCTCTTCTCCTGTATATATTACTAAATGTAAAAGGAGAAACTTTCGTTTTTCCTTTTGGGCCACCCTGCCTTGGTGGGATACGGCCGGTGTGTTGAAAGAAAGAAAGAGAGAGATTCTGGGAAATGTTGAGTGAATGCGTGGGGAGTTTTGAATCAAGTGTGAGAGTAATGGTGGTCTGCTGCTGCTGTAGCATCGTCTGTTGCTGCTGTAGCATCGTCTGTTGCTGCTGTACCACCGTCAGCTGCTGCTGCTGCTGCTGCTGTAGCACCGTTGTTGGTGTGGCTTATTGAGAATACCAAGAAACAATTAACCCCAGAGGATTTGCCACCCAGGATAACCCAAAAAAGTCAGTGTCATCGAAGACTGTCTAACTTATTTCCATTGGGGTCCTTAATCTTGTCTCCCAGGATGCAACCCACACCAGTCGACTAACACCCAGGTGAACAGGGAAAAATGCCTGGAACTAGTGCTCATATTGGTGAATTTAAAGCCAGCAAAGGTTGGTTTGAGAGATTTAAGAATCGTAGTGGCATACACAGTGTGATAAGGCCTGTTCTGGAAGAAAATGCCAAACAGGACCTACAGTACTCAGGAGGGAAAGGCACTCCCAGGACACAGTGTCTCATCAGTCATTGCTGCATCTTCAGTAAAGGTAAGTGTCATTTATTCTTCATTTAGTAGAGTAGTACATGCACAATATATATTGTGCATGTACTACTCTACTATTGTGCATGTATCCTCTTTGTGTGTAGGAAAATGTATATTTCATGTGGTAAAAATTTTTTTTTCATACTTTTGGGTGTCTTGCACGGATTAATTTGATTTCCATTATTTCTTATGGGGAATATTCATTCGCATACCGAACATTTCGCATAACAACCAGCCCTCTTGCACGGATTAAAGTCGCTATGCGGGGGTCCACTGTAATCCATTGTTTTTTTGTGATTGCAACTGCTAAATAAGTCACCATAGGCCCAAGGAAAGCTAGTGCAAGCCCTTTGGTAAAGAAAGCGAAGAACACAATCCAGAGGGATTTTGAAGGGTTTGAGGCAGACCCTGACCCTGCCAACCCTCTGCCTGTTGTGGAAGGTGTTGTGGCATTGGGCAAGTCCATGGGGTTGGAGGTGAGTGAAGGGGATGTGGAAGAGTTGGTGGAGGACCACAGGGAAGAGCTAACCACTGACGAACTGCAAGAGCTTCAACTGGAACAGCATCAGACCACAGCTGAGGAACTTGCTTCAGAGGAGGAGGAAAAGAGAGTGAAGGAGGTGCCTTCTTCAGTGATTAAGGACGTGTTTTCTAAGTAGAATGAGTTGCAAAGTTGTGTTGAAAAGTATCACCCTGACCAAGCTGAAACAAGCCATATCTGCAACATGTTCAGTGACAAAACCTTGTCCCACTTCAGGCAAATCATAAAGAAATGCCAGAAACAGACCTTTCTGGACAGATATTTTGTGCAACAGGGGTCCAGTGACTCTCAAGTTGTTCCCAGTGGCATTAAAAGAAGAAGGGAAGTAACCCCAGAAAAGGACTTGCTACCTGAAGTCCTAATGGAAGGAGATTCTCCTTCCAAACAATAGTGTACACCTTCCTCCTATCCCCTCCTCTTGTCTTCCATCCACCCATTGGGTTCATACAATACTTTTCATAATAATCCATTCTTTTTTGTGCTTGCAACTGCTAAATAAGTCATCATGGACCCAAGGAAAGCTAGTGCAAGCCCTTTGGTAAATAAAGTGAGGAACACGATCCAGAGGGATTTTGAAGGGTTTGAGGCAGACCCTGTCCCTGTCGACCCTCTGGCTGTTGTGGAAGGTGTTGTGGCATTGGGCAAGTCTATGGGGTTGGAGGTGAGTGACGGGGATGTGGAAGAGTTGGTGGAGGACCACAGGGAAGAGCTAACCACTGACGAACTGCAAGAGCTTCAACTGGAACAGCATCAGACCACAGCCGAGGAACTTGCTTCAGAGGAGGAGAAAAAGAGAGTGAAGGAGGTTCCTTCTTCTGTGATTAAGGACATGTGTGAAATGTGGAATGAGTTGCAAAGTTTTGTTGAAAAGTATCACCCTGACCAAGCAGAAGCAAGCCATATCTGCAACATGTACAATGACAGTGTTGTGTCCCACTTCAGGGAAATCTTAAAGAAATGCCAAAAAAAGACCTCTCTGGACAGATATTTTGTGTGACAGGGGTCCAGTGACTCTCAAGTTGTTCCCAGTGGCATTAAAAGAAGAAGGGAAGTAACCCCAGATAAGGACTTGCTACCTAAAGTCCTAATGGAAGGAGATTCTCCTTCCAAACAATAGTGTACACCTTCCTCCAATCCCCTCCTCCCGTCTTCCATCCACCCAGAAGTCTTCAGTAAAGGTAAGTGTAATGTTATTATTATTTTTTATATATATGTACTTGATTTCTCATTGATTTCAGTATATAAATCTTTATTTAATTTGAAAAAAATATTTTATTTTAATATTTTTGGGTGTCTGGAACAGATTAATTTTATTTCCATTATTTCTTATGGGGAAAATGGTTTCGAGTTTCGTGAATTTCGACTTTCAGCAGACTCTCTGAAACGGATTAATCACGAAACTCGGGGATCCACTGTATATATATTTTTACAAGTCGGCCGTCTCCCACCGAGGCAGGGTGACCCAAAAAGAAAGAAAATTCCCCAAAAGAAAATACTCTCATCATCATTCAACACTTTCACCTCACTCACACACAATCACTGTTTTTGCAGTGGTGCTTAGAACACAACAGTTTAGAAGTATATATGTATAAAGATACACAACATATCCCTCCAAACTACCAATATCCCAAACCCCTCCTTTAGAGTGCAGGCATTGTACTTCCCATTTCTAGGACTTAAGTCCGGCTATATAAAAATAACCGGTTTCCCTGAATCCCTTCACTAAATATTACCCTGCTCACACTCCAACAGATCGTCAGGTCCCAAATACCATTCGTCTCCATTCACTCCTATCGTGGAGGACATGAGTCCATTTAATCAGTTTCCCTGAATCTTTTTATAATTGTTACCTTATCCACAGGACTTAATTGTATAAAAATGAAATAATTTTCAGTATACAACCTTATTTTTACATCTTTTGTTTTTCTCATATATAATTTTTCTCTTTAGGTATTGAAATCCTGTATGAAATGTACTCTCCATTAATTAATAATATTGAGGTACTGCGGTTGGAGAAGCGCTTGGATGATGAACTGTTGTATCTTCGTGATGCCTTACCTGAGTACTCTACCTTCCCTTTGGATATGGATCCTGAATTAATTCAGGAAGGAGCTCCTGTGCCAGTTAATCATCTGAAGGTAAGAGGCTTTTGTTTAAGTTTTCAAACCTTGGATAACCTAGCAAAGCCAAGTAGAATGGCTTATTTCTGTTGGGAACTTCCTAAGATGTGACCGTCAACAGCAGACTAACACCTAAATATAGTATACATGTATACCTAATTACTGCTAGGCAACCACAGACTGGGCATTCAGTTACCCTCATCATTCTTTAATACACAATGTACTCAGGCACCTAATACATTGAGCAGTGAAAGAATGGTGAGGACATGTAAATGGAGAGTTGTAATAATGGTAGAATTCTTTCTTTCAACACGTTGGCCGTATCCCACTGAGGCGGGATGGCCCAAAAGGAAAAATGAAAGCTTCTCCTTTTACATTTAGTAATATATACAGGAGAAGGGGTTACTAGCCCCTTGCTCCCGGCATTTTAGTTGCCTCTTACAACACGCATGGCTTACGGAGGAAGAATTCTGTTCCACTTCCCCATGGAGACAAGAGGAAATAAACAAGAACTAGAACTAGAAACCCCTTCTCCTTTTACATTTAGTAATATATACAGGAGAAGGGGTTACTAGCCCCTTGCTCCCGGCATTTTAGTTGCCTCTTACAACACGCATGGCTTACGGAGGAAGAATTCTGTTCCACTTCCCCATGGAGATAAGAGGAAATAAACAAGAACAAGAACTAGAAAGAAAATAGAAGAAAACCCAGAGGGGAGTGTATATATATGCTTGTATATGCTTCTAAGCTGTTATATTCTGAGCACCTCTGCAAAAGCAGTGATAATGTGTGAGTGTGGTGAAAGTGTTGAATGATGATGAAAGTATTTTTCTTTTTGGGGATTTTCTTTCTTTTTTTTGGGTCACCCTGCCTCGGTGGGAGACGACCGACTTGTTGAAAAAAAAAAAAAAAAAAAAAAAAACATGTATGTGTAGTGTGACCTAAGTGTAAGAAGAAGTGGCAAGACGTACCTGTAATCTTGCGTATTTATGAGACAGACAAAAGACACCAGCAATCCTACCATCATGTAAAACAATTACAGGCTTTCGTTTTACACTCACTTGGCAGAATGGTAGTACCCCCCTGGATAGTTGCTATCTACCAACCTACTACCTACAATGGTAGAATTACCAACAAAATGTTAGGTAAATGGACACAGAGGTTCTCCAGGAGCTTTGTCAAGCTCCTGGAGAACATTGCCACAATAAAATGCTACAATAGTTGCTTCTGTATCCATTTACCTAACAAAGAACATTGTGTTATATGATTAGAGTGGGAGAGAGTTGCAGTTTTGTTGCTGCCAACCTATCCATTTTGTGTCAGGTGTGTTGGGAGAGAGAGTTTAAGGAAGGGATGGAGATTATGGATATTTTTATTATATAACAAAAAGTTGGATACATTAGCTTTGTGCTACTACCCTATCCTGTATGATAGTTACAGAATAGGAGCAAAGCTACTTATATATTTCTGTCACATTCCATCTTGCAGGATGAGGTTTATACAGGGTGTTGAAATCTGCCAGCCTTGGTTCAGAGACTTCAATAGGGCAACGAGAATTTTTTTTTTTTTTCAACAAGTCGGCCGTCTCCCACCAAGGCAGGGTGACCCAAAAAAGAAAGAAAATCCCCAAAAAGAAAATACTTTCATCATCATTCAACACTTTCACCACACTCACACATTATCACTGTTTTTGCAGAGGTCCTCAGAATACAACAGTTTAGAAGCATACGCATATAAAGATACACAACATATCCCTCCAAACTGCCAATATCCCAAACCCCTCCTTTAAAGTGCAGGCATTGTACTTCCCATTTCCAGGACTCAAGTCCGACTATATGAAAATAACCGGTTTCCCTGAATCCCTTCACTAAATATTACCCTGCTCACACTCCAACAGATCGTCAGGCTCCAAGTACCATTTGTCTCCATTCACTCCTATCTAACACGCTCATGCACGCTTGCTGGAAGTCCAAGCCCCTTGCCCACAAAAGCTCCTTTACCCCCTCTCTCCAACCCTTTCGAGGACAACCCCTACCCCGCCTTCCTTCCCCTATAGATTTATATACTTTCCATGTCATTCTACTTTGATCCATTCTCTTTAAATGGCCAAACCACCTCAACAACCCCTCTTCTGCCCTCTGACTAATACTTTTATTAACTCCACACCTTTTCCTAATTTCCACACTCCGAATTTTCTGCATAATATTTACACCACACATTGCCCTTAAACAGGACATCTCCACTGCCTCCAACCGTCTCCTCGCTGCTGCATTTACCACCCAAGCTTCACACCCATATAAGAGTGTTGGTACTACTATACTTTCATACATTCCCTTCTTTGCCTCCATAGATAACGTTTTTTGACTCCACATATACCTCAATGCACCACTCACCTTTTTTCCCTCATCAATTCTATGATTAACCTCATCCTTCATAAATCCATCCGCCGACACATCAACTCCCAAGTATCTGAAAACATTCACTTCTTCCATACTACTCCTCCCCAATTTGATATCCAATTTTTCTTTATCTAAATCATTTGATACCCTCATCACCTTACTCTTTTCTATGTTCACTTTCAACTTTCTACCTTTACACACATTCCCAAACTCATCCACTAACCTTTGCAATTTTTCTTTAGAATCTCCCATAAGCACAGTATCATCAGCAAAAAGAAACTGTGTCAATTCCCATTTTGAATTTGATTCCCCAAAATTTAATCCCACCCCTCTCCTGAACACCCTAGCATTTACTTCCTTTACAACCCCATCAATAAATATATTAAACAACCATGGTGACATTACACATCCCTGTCTAAGACCTACTTTTACTGGGAAGTAGTCTCCCTCTCTTCTACACACCCTAACCTGAGCCTCACTATCCTCATAAAAACTCTTTACAGCATTTAATAACTTACCACCTATTCCATATACTTGCAACATCTGCCACATTGCTCCTCTATCCACTCTATCATATGCCTTTTCTAAATCCATAAATGCAATAAAAACTTCCCTACCTTTATCTAAATACTGTTCACATATATGCTTCAATGTAAACACTTGATCTACACATCCCCTTCCCACTCTGAAACCTCCTTGCTCATCCGCAATCCTACATTCTGTCTTACCTCTAATTCTTTCAATTATAACCCTACCGTACACTTTTCCTGGTATACTCAGTAAACTTATTCCTCTATAATTTTTACAGTCTCTTTTGTCCCCTTTCCCTTTATATAAAGGGACTATACATGCTCTCTACCAGTCCCTAGGTACCTTCCCCTCTTTCATACATTTATTAAACAAAAGTACCAACCACTCCAACACTATATCCCCCCCCCTGCTTTTAACATTTCTGTCATGATCCCATCAGTTCCAGCTGCTTTACCCCCTTTCATTCTACGTAATGCCTCACGTACCTCCCCCACACTTACATTCTGCTCTTCTTCACTCCTAAAAGATGTTATAGCTCCCTGACCAGTGCATGAAATTACTGCCTCTCTTTCTTCCTTAACATTTAAAAGTTCCTCAAAATATTCTTGCCATCTACCTAATACCTCCATCTCCCCATCTACTAACTCCCCTACTCTGTTTTTAACAGACAAATCCATACTTTCCCTAGGCTTTCTTAACTTGTTTAACTCACTCCAAATTTTTTTCTTATTTTCATTAAAATTTCTTGACATTGCCTCTCCCACTCTATCATCTGCTCTCCTTTTGCACTCTCTCACCACTCTCTTTACCTTTCTTTTACTCTCCATATACTCTGCTCTTCTTATAACACTTCTGCTTTGTAAAAACCTCTCATAAGCTACCTTTTTCACTTTTATCACACCCTTTACTTCATCATTCCACCAATCACTCCTCTTTCCTCCTGCCCCCACCCTCCTATAACCACAAACTTCTGCCCCACATTCTAATACTGCATTTTTAAAACTATTCCAACCCTCTTCAACCCCCGCACTACTCATCTTTGCACTAGCCCACCTTTCTACCAATAGTCGCTTATATCTCACCCGAACTTCCTCCTCCCTTAGTTTATACACTTTCACCTCCCTCTTACTTGTTGTTGCCACCTTCCTCTTTTCCCATCTACCTCTTACTCTAACTGATCCGATATATCAGTTGCCCCTCTATAAACATGTACATCCTGGAGCCTACCCATCAACCTTTTATCCACCAATACATAATCTAATAAACTACTTTCATTACGTGCTACATCATACCTTGTATATTTATTTATCCTCTTTTTCATAAAATATGTATTACTTATTACCAAATCTCTTTTTACACATAGCTCAATTAAAGGCTCCCCATTTACATTTACCCCTGGCACCCCAAATTTACCTACTACTCCCTCCATAACATTTTTACCCACTTTAGCATTCAAATCCCCAACCTCCATTACTCTCACACTTGATTCAAAACTCCCCACGCCTTCACTCAACATTTCCCAAAATCTCTCTCTCTCCTCTACACTTCTCTCTTCTCCAGGTGCATACATGCTTATTATAACCCACTTTTCACATCCAATCTTTATTTTACTCCACATAATCCTTGAATTAATACATTTATAGTCCCTCTTTTCCTGCCATAGCTTATCCTTCAACATTATTGCTACTCCTTCTTTAGCTCTAACTCTATTTGAAACCCCTGACCTAATCCCATTTATTCCTCTCCATTGAAATTCTCCCACCCCCTTCAGCTTTGTTTCACTTAAAGCCAGGACATCCAGCTTCTTCTCATTCATAATATCCACAATCATCTCTTTCTTATCATTTGCACAACATCCACGCACATTCAGACTTCCCACTTTGACAATTTTCTTCTTCTTATTCTTTTTAGTAATCTTTACAGGAAAAGGGGTTACTAGCCCATTGTTCCCGGCATTTTAGTTGACTTTTACAACACGCATGGCTTACAGAGGAAAGATTCTTATTCCACTTCCCCATGGATATAAAAGGAAAAGTAATAAGACCAAGAACTATTAAGATAAAATCAAAGAAAACTCAGATGAGTGTGTATAAATAAATGTGTACATGTATGTGTAGTGTGACCTAAGTGTAAGTAGAAGTAGCAAGACATACCTGTAATCTTGCATATTTATGAGACAGACAAAAGACATCAGCAATCCACCATCATGTAAAACAATTACAGACTTTCGTTTTACACTCACTTGGCAGGACGGTAGTACCTCCCTGGGTGGTTGCTGTCTACCAACCTACTACTTGTCAAGTATTGACAAGTATTGTCAAGTATTCCAGCAACTGTTCACCAACTTTGAGAATTTTAGAGGCTTCATTCCACCATAGCTGTGGTTACAATTGGGAATTTCCTTCTTATGATAGCGTATCCCATACACGGGAGATATGGAATTTTTGAAGATATCACCATCATTCGAGTATGAGGGCAAGAGAAATTATACACAGGAGACAGAGGGAAGAGAAAGATGGGAGGAAGAGTAATATGGGCATCATAATACAGCATATCTAGCTACATATATAGTACATCAGTAATTTATGCATAGTCATTATGTATAAACTTAAGAATATATAATGGGACTAGCCTCATTATGATTTATTAAGAGAGGTAATATGAGGGAGGGGAAAAAAAGAGGGTGGGAACAGAAAAGAGAGAGGGACTCGTGTGAGCACTGTAAATGGTTTTTACTCCTATAAAAACTGAATGTTATTAAATACAGCATGTATTATGGTTTGGGAATGCCCCTCTGGTTACAACATTGGTATTTACCAGAAAAATATGTTCTGAATTTGGAACACTAGGGTTATAAACAATCATCAGGAACACATTCAGGTTGTAAGTGGATTATCTGCTGTACTTAAAACTAAACCACAAATAAGATGATAAACTTTTAATGACATTTCAGGTCATCCTGGACCGTTATCATGTCATGACTTGATAATGGTCCAGGATGGACTGAAATAACATCTAAAATTTTCTCTCCAATTTGTGGTTTTGTTTAGAATTGTTCCAGCGCTAGTATTGAGACTTGCATTCTTCATGCTACCTACTTTTTTGGTATGTAGTCACTGATTCTTACAAAAGTTATTCAGAATCATTTTGAATGGGGTAGTTTATATCATGTTATTTAAATTTTAATGGTTATAGTGTTGTTTTTTGGGTGTATCAAGAGAAGCTTTGGTAGAATAGTTACTTTGAAATGCAGTACAGTAGAACCCCTGTATCCGCAGGTTCAGTTTCCATGGTTTCAGTTATCCACGCTTTACCGTGGCCCATAAATAACTCATAATTTTGCTTAAGCGCAAAAATATTGATGCTAACAGTTCTTCAGAGCCTAAAAGAAGCTGTGAAATGCTTCCCATATGTGAAAAAATGCTATTTCTCGACTTATTGTGTATGATATATCAATCATGGGTGTGTATGTCAATGAAAAAAATGACTTATATATACAGGGTTCGCTAATATCTGTGGTTTTCAGGTATCCACCGTAGGTCTTGGAACATATCCCCCGCAGATATGGGGGAACTACTGTATATTCAAAAGAAGGGTGCTTTGAGTTAATACTGGTAAAAGTTAATTATTTTTTATTAACACACTGGCCATATCCCACCAAGGTAGGGTGATCCAAAAAAGGAAGAAACACTTTCACCATAACACACTCCATGACACTCTTGCCAGAGGGGCCCTGATACTACAGTTAAAAAAAAAAGTTAATTTTTCTTTTTAACACGTCAGTCATCTCCCACCGAGCCAAGGTGACTCAGAAAGAAAGAAAATTTCCAAAAAAGAAAAATGCTTTCATCATTATTCAACACTTTCACTTCATACATAATCACTGTCTTAGCAGAGGTGCTCAGATACAACAGTTTAGAAGTCTCTCCAAACTGGCAATATCCCAAACCCCTCCTTTAACCCGTAAACGGTCTAAGCAGATCTACATTCACATGCATAGTGCTCCAAAAGTAGATCTACGTTTTTTTTACATATTTTCAAATATAACAAAAAAAAAAAACGTAGATCAAAGTTTTTTTACACGTTTTCAAATGTAAAAAAAAAAAAAAAGAGCAGCTACTTTTTTTACATACTATCAAATGTTGAAAAAATTTATATATACGTTTAGACCGTTTACGGGTTAAAGTGCAGACATTGTACTTCCCATTTTCATGACTCAAGTCTGGCTAACCGGTTTCCCTGAATCTCTTCACAAAATATTACCCTGCTCACTCTCCAACAGCTCATCAGGTCCCAAAAACCATTTATCTCCATTCACTCCTATCTAACATGCTCACACATGCTTGCTGGAAGTCCAAGCCCCTCACCCACAAAACCACCTTTACCCCAGTGGCGTTGCTAGGGTTGGTGTCACTTGAGGAGGAATCTTTGGTGTCACCCCCATGAAATCCAAGGCTGGGGGATGGGGGGAGTAAACTCCAGTTACGTCACTACTGCATAACCAACGACTAACGTTTAGCAGTGAGAACATTTAAGGGCCATAGACCGAACAGGAGAATATTTCTCAACTTTATTAATGATAAATAATCGTAGTAATATTGCGGAAACATAAACTCAAATACCACTTCGAGTACAGGCAACTGATCCTACATTTATTCATCTTCAACAATGCAAAAAGAAAAAACTTGAAAAATAAGAAAAACATTGCAATATCAGAGAAACACTAGTTCCGATTTGACCTTGAGTACAGGTTACATCTCAGCGAATCTGATCTTACGTTTCCTTGCCTTCAGTCCTGCAGAATCATCTATCACGTCATCAAAATCAATGATTTTCTCTATATAGACCTATTTGTGCTCTGTAATCATATAATAGGCTATATATAAATGAAGGATTTTTCTCTTATGTTGCTGCAGCACTGTTTTGTGCATTAGTGTCACCTTCTTTAGAGGTGTCACCCCCTAAATGGTGTCACCCGGGGCAGCCCCTCCCTTATGACACCACTGCTTTACCTCCTCCCTCCAACCTTTTCAAGGATGACTCCTACCCCACCTTCTTTCCCCTATAGATTTATATGCCCTCCAAGTCATTCTACTTTGATCCATTCTCTCTAAATGACCAAACCACCTCAACAACCCCTCTTCAGCCCTCTGATTAATACTTTTAGTAACTCCACAACTCCTAATTTCCACACTCCGAATTCTCTGCATAATATTTAAACCATACATTGCCCTTAGACAGGACATCTCCACTGTCTCCAGCTGCCTCCTCGCTGCAGCATTTGCATCCCGAGCTTCACACCCATACAAGAGTGTTGGTACCACTATACATGTACTTTTGTACATTCCCTTCTTTACCTCCATTGATAATGAAGAAAGATAATGTTTGAAAAATTAATGTTTGTAAAATCAATTTGATGTGAGACAGTAATGATTATTTATACAGTCTCTTCTCACTTAACAACGGAGTTCCATTCGTAAGACCACGTCAGTAAACGAATTCGTCGCTAAGCAAGGAACCAACCCTTACTGATGCTTGAAGCATTTATAACAACCATTTCAAACATTTTATTCTGAATGAAGAAAAGGTCTAAAGGAAACTCCACTTGATAACTTTGTATTAATTTGCATAACCCTTACATATTACAGAAAATTGTAATTATTGTACAGTATAAAAATGATGTACCAAAAAAATTCAAATTACAGTGTAAGAAGAGACATTCAGATTAACATTTTAGTCATCAAATCCTTCAGAGTACTGGTTTGGGGTCATCATCATCATCATCAGGGTTATCAGGAGCTGTAGAGGGCCTGGGTAAGGGAGATGATGGCAAGGAAATGGAAGAGCTTGTATGGGTTGGTGTAGGGGTCCTGGGTGTAGCATACAATACCGACTGGTCGGAGAGCTGGCCATAACTCCAAGTGGTTGGTAAATGAGTACGTTGCTGAGGAGAGGCTGTATAACAGTGTAATGCAAGGTAGCTGTTACTTAACATTAATGTAGAATTACATTTCAGTGTTTCATTTATCTAAGGAATATTACTATAGACTGAGTTACCCAACTCATCTTCTTGATTGATTGTTCTTTTACTGAGAGTCAAGACCTGCAAAAGCAGTGGTGACACTGAAATCGGAACATTGAATTTTTCTGCTTGGCTTTACTTAGTCATTTCTTTTTGTTTCAAAATATATTCTCACCTTTATGCATTCCCCAAGAATATACAAGAATTTGATCAGGGATGCATGAGTACTCCGAACGTGAATTTCATGGTATAGACAAATTATTAGGCTGGCATGGTACAGTGGTTAGTGCACTGACCTGCTAGTTTTAGGAGTGGCTTGCCATGAGTTCCTTTAAGCATTATTGTATTGGTATTAATGCATGTTATAATTGGTTAAATTTAGTTAGACATTAGCCTACACTAATAGCCAGGTTGAGCAGGCTATCAGCAGGGAAGACTGGTGTTAGGCCAGTCTGAGAAGCTAAAAAAAAAAAAAAAAAAAAAACTTGAAACTTGTTACAAGTACACGAAAGGTATACTTCCATTTCTGTATGCCATTACTAAAACAGAAAAAGTAGAAAATACTATACAGTGGACCCCCGCATAACGATCACCTCCCAATGCGACCAATTATGTAAGTGTATTTATGTAAGTGCGTTTGTACGTGTATGTTTGGGGGTCTGAAATGGACTAATCTACTTCTCAATATTCCTTATGGGAACAAATTCGGTCAGTACTGGCACCTGAACATACTTCTGGAATGAAAAAATATCGTTAACCGGGGGTCCACTGTATTAATTTTCTTCTTTGGGTCACCTGCCTTGGTGGAAAATGATATATGTAGTAATTTTTTATATTGTTTCAAAGCATATTACATAAGAATAATCATTTTGGGTGTACAAAATACTGTGTCAGAAATTACAGATAGAAGAATTTAATGCAGAATATAAAGTGCATGTGTGTAGGGGAGGTGGTAGTTTGAGAAGGGAGTAGTGACTACATAAATATGCTAATTGAAACAAATTTTGACAAAGGTTATTATAAATTGCTTATTTTTAGTTAATAATTCCTGTTTATTAGACTGAAGTAAATAATTGAATGTATTTAGTGGAAAATAATAATTGTTCAATATATTCTGTTAACCTTTATCATTAAACCTATTTATTTGAAAGTATTATCTACCTTGGTAATCTCATTCAGTTAATTTGGACTTTACCACCAATATCTCACACATGATAATACCATGTATGACATGGCCACAGTTATTGTATTCTAAAGAGAATAAATCAGAAAGGTGAAAAAGACACATTTTATCAGTTAATGTCCATGTGATTACAGTACTATCTCAAAATTTTTCCTTGGTCCTACACCTGCTCTCATTGCTATATTCATTTGTTGTGCCAGTTACTAAATAGCAATCTAATAGTTTATTACAAATGACCTTTTTGTAAGATCCATGATTGTCTATAAAATGTACTTAAAAATTTTTTTTTTTTTAGGTACAGTTAAAGCCTCGTCCATGGCATGAGCGGTGGGAAAGAAAAAATCTGCAAGGGTTGTTGGATCTTGGGTTGCCTGAAAGATTCTACAAGCGTGCTAAATTGCATGAGAAACCATGGGAGAAATTTGATCTTATGAAGGAATACAGGTATGGTGTGCCATTTGTTCGTACAGTTACACAATAACACCAGTGTATCTTACCTCCTGATGTATTTTTGTTCAGTTTGCTTTGTGGATAAGATGGCACAAGGCTGATAATTTTTCCAGATTTGAGAGCTTATTTGAAAACAGTTTTTGATGAATGTGATTCTCTCTCAGGCATCTGGGCTTTCATAAATACATTGCTCAATAGGTCTCATGTGAGGAAGACAGAGCATGGAAAAGTAGTTGCATGGGTGTTATAAGGTCTGAAAAACACGAAGTTTATCGAGGAATAAAAAAGTCAGCATATATATGAATATAATTACAGGTCCACATCCCTTTATCCAAAACCCTTGGGGATAGTAGTGTTTCAAATTTTAGACTTTTTCGAATTTCAGAATGAAGGTGGGGTCTTGGGCAGCACCCCATAATCAAACATTAACACTGCAGCAAAAATGTATGAACACTCATGCTAAGTGGGATAAATAAAGACTACAAATACTACACGGTTTATTTATAGAGTAATATATTGATAAATGAAACAATGGGATAATTATAGACCAGGAACATGATTCTCAAGACGATTGACAGACAGCATTTTTTAGAGACTTCTTCAAGTGTTATCTGTCTTATTAACATAGGTTTCTGTCTAAGCAATCTCTTTAACTGAGTAAATTGCCATAATCTCTTGTTCACTGATAAATGCACATTGTTCAAGGCCAGCAATTAACTATCACACATTTTCACCATATCGTCTGTGGGGACTTTTTCACCTGTGTTCACAAGGTTATGACCATCATCACTACTATTCTCATGCTATTTGTATTTAACACCATTTCAGCAATTTCACCAGCACTCATGTGGCGGGGTTGGAGTTACGTAGAGATGACTGACACTCCATGAAAAAACTTCGGTTTTCAGAACATTTTGAATTTCAGAATTTCAGATAAAGGGATGTGGACCTGTATATATATTTCTTTTAATGGTGTGAAGCATTGTCTTTAAATGTTCCTACAGTGAGGAGGTTATAAGCAGTGGAAATGTCTTGTTTGAGATAAATTTGTGATGTGTGAATATTGTACAAAAAAATAAGAAAAACAAGTTAGATGTAATATGAAAATTTGCATATAATTCAAAGAACACAAGAGGGATTATTCAGATGATTTGGTTATTTTTGAAAAACTGAATAAAATAAAATAATAAATGGGTGTATAGATCTGTAGTAGATAGAAGTGGATGTAAAAGACATAGAAGAAAGGGTTAGAAGGATGGTGTGAGGATCCAGTAGGTATATGGAAGCTTGTTTGAGGGGACTAAATAGAATGATGATAAAATGGCTCATAGGTTTTGATATGAAGTTTGAGTATGGTAATTTCTCCAGATATTAAAGAAAACTAGCAGCAAGATTTGAGTTTTGTAGGTTGGTTACTAATGTGTATTTACTTTGATAATGGGGTAGGTAAGTTGCAATTAGGCAAGTCATTATTGGTATGCATTGTATGTGCTCTTCTGGAAAGACAGTTACACTATCCCCCCTTTGTTTTTTTTGTTTTTTTAGAGATCTATAACTACCTAGGTAGTAGGTTGGTAGACAGCAACCGCCCAGGGAGGTATTACTGTCCTGCCAAGTGAGTGTAAAATGGAAATCTGTAATTGTTTTACAAGATGGTAGGATTGCTGGTGTCTTTTTTCTGTCTCATAGACATGCAAAATTTCATGTACGCCTTGGTACTTCTACTTACACGTAGGTCACACTACACATGTATGTACAAGCATATATATACACAACCCTCTGGGTTTTTTTCTATTTTCTTTCTAGTTCTTGTTTATTTCCTCTTATCTCCATGGGGAAGTGGAACATAATTCTTCTTCCGTAAGCCATGCGTGTTGTAAGAGGCAACTAAAATGCCAGGAGCAAGGGGCTAGTAACCCCTTCTCCTGTATAAATTACTAAATTTAAAAAGAGAAACTTTAGTTTTTCTTTTTGAACCACCCTGCCTTGGTGGGATACAGCCGATTTGTTGAAAAAAAAGAAAATCTATAACTACAGGAGTAGAGCTCGGCTCAGGGTGTCCTATCTTGAATGTTTTGTTATATACCTATTAAAGTTTCTAATGTGGTAAGCCCTCGATTTTAAGGACCTCAATTTAACAGATTTCAGAAATATGGAAAAAATCTGGATTAATTGACTTGGAAACTATGGACAGAATCTATTGGTTATAGAATTGTCTGTTGTTGTTATAATCATGACCTAGCATTCATCTCTGTCCACCACAATTGACATTACTGGTCACCCACTCTCTCCCACTAGTCCATTTAAATCAAGGGCTTACTTTGTAATGCATACCACAGTACTGCCTCTTTGATCCCATTCCAGCAGTCTTTCATTACTTGTTATGAAATACCTTCTTTTAGCATCATTATTTCCTTAGTTATCATGACCACTTGTTCTTGTTAAGTATGTTAATAGATCATATTTATCTAATGTCTAATATCCATTTATTATCTTTGTGTATGGTTATTATGTCACCTCTTATTCTCCCTCATTCTTTCTTCACAGTTCATATTTTGTAGCATGTTGTCAACTTCCTTCTATTTTATCTAAAATTTTTAAGGAGCAGACATGTAATACAGCTGCATATAACAATTTTGATCTGACCTCTGTTATGAGTAATATATTTAGCATTCCACCCTCCCCATAACCAAAAGCTGTTTTAAGGTTTGCCCTTATAGTTGTCACTAAAAATTTGATTATTTTTAACTACATGTTTATTTCCCCAGAGCAACAATACCTGAGGAGGAGCAAGCTGACATCTTCAGAGAAATATCTCCTCATTATGAACAGCTGGAAGCCTCAAGAAGAAGGGCAAAGAGAAGACGCACTAAAATTATTCGATCTTAATTATTTCAAATTTATTGGCGTTATTATTTAAGAAATTCAAATAACTGGCATAGGATATACTGCATTATTCATTATGTGTAAAATATAGCCCATTTACACAAAGTACAGTGGAACCTCAAATATTGAACTGCTCCCAACTCAACCAATTATGTAAGTGTATGTTTGTAAGTGCTTTTATAAGTGTATTTTTGAGAGTCTGAAATGAACTAATCTAATTTACATTATTCCTGATGGGAGTAAATTCATTCGGTAACGGCAGTCGAACAGCCGTCTGGAACGAAGAAAGTTCGATATTTGAGGTTCCACTGTAATATTATACCATCTTAAACTGAACAGTTCTGTAGGTCCCCCACTTATGATGTTTATGCATTCCTGAAAATTTATCATAAGTTAGCTGTTCGGAACTTGATATCAATTTTCCCCATAGACATCCTTGTTATGATCAGAAATGTGTTCTTGAACCATGATATTCCTATGTAATTTTATTATTTAAAAATATTTACCCAATGAAGCAAGGGGCTAGTAACCCTTTCTCCTGTATTAAATTTTAAAAGAGAAACTTTTATTTTTTTTTTAGGTCACCATTGCCTCAGTGGGATACGGTCAGTTTGTTGAAAAAAAAAAAATACCAAATATTTTACATTCAGTACTGTTTCATTTACTTGCAGGTAATACTAAACATTGTTACACAACCCGCATGTAGGAGAAAAACTTATGTCGATGTTTTGGTCCAACTTGGATCATTAACTAGTCACATACTAATATTGTTTGCAGGCAGCAGGAGTTGGATTTTCTTAGAGACTGAGGTGGGGCAGTGGAAGGAGGGAAGGGGGGTGTTAAATCCTTCCCTGCAGTTTGCTTCTCACATTTGACATCCAATCCAAGGAGAGAAGGGAGGGAAGGAGGGAGAGGGGTATTGGCAGCAGAGATATGCCTCACTCTCTGGCTTTACAGTACACACTAATGCCATTGTGAAAAATGTATTTTTAATTTCTGCAATTTTTGACCAGTCTTTTCCAAACTAATGTAAACCAAACATACAAGCAGGCTCTGGTCATATGGCTCCTAAGGTTCGTGATCCCAAATGATAAGCAAAAATCGCAGGTAGGTGGAAAAGAGCATTTTTTCATTATCGAATGCATCTAAAATGCCTGATAACGTGTTTACACTATCATATAGTAAGTACCCAGTACAGTTAGGCATATAAAAGCATGAAAAAGTAAAATAAATACACAGTACATACAATACTTACCTTAAAATGTGGCGCCATTCGTCCTTCCCTTACACAATTTTTGTGTGATAATGGCGGAAAAGCGGTAAAAGCAACAAACGTAATGAACAATGGCTCAGTTGAAAGCCAATGAAAACATGGGACACCGAAAAGTGGGAACTGTATATATGAGGCCTTCCTGTATATACCTAGCATGAACATAGACAGTACGTATATCAATACCCCATGATAAAAAAATAATGGGAAAAAATAAATGTGATATAAGTTTAACAAAATTATGATTTAATCTACAGTTCTTGATCTATATTTACCAAACAAAATTAAACTCTCCACACATGCTTATGAAGGACATACACAAAATATGAATGTATTTGTTGAAAAATAATAGAAAAGATAATTATTAAAAAAAAATTGTTTCAGTAGTTTCTATTATTGTAACTGTGAATCAACATTTTTGTTGTTGGCTGGTTCTAAAGTACTGTTGTCTTATAAATGGAAAACTAGGACTCTGTTGTATACAGTTATGCTGTAGTATTATACTGACATATATGAGGTTGGGGAAATTAAACGAGGTTGGGGAAATTAAACTATAAGTTGTAGCCTTTTTTTTTTTTTTTTTTTTTTTTTTTTTTTTTTTTTTTTTTTTTTTTTTTTTATTTTTTTTTTTTTTTTTTTTTTTTTTTTTTTTTTTTTTTGATAAAGTTAATATCGAGCATAACACTTCTGTCAGATCTAAAGCTAATGACTTTAAATTAAGGATTTGCTTGCTAATGGATTCAAGCATCACTCATTCTGTGATTTGATAAATACAGGTTTTTTCTTCCAAATCTAAAGCTATTAATTTTAAGTATAGGATTAAGTAATTAGTCTGTACAGTAAATGTTCTAAAACTTGATAAAACACAATATTTGAAAAAAAATCTAAATTTAAACCAGCTCTGGCATGTTTTGTGATGAAATAACATTGTTTTTAAAATATTTAAGAAAACTGGATAAAATAATGATAATATTTAGTCAATAAAGCAATTTGCATACTTCAGAAAAAGATTTCAGGTTTAGTGCTTGGTTATATTATTTTTATTATGTTTTTTTTTTTTTTAAACATATCAGCTGGAAATGGGAAGTACAATGCCTGCACTTTAAAGGAGGGGTTTGGGATATTGGCAGTTTGGGGGGATATGTTGTGTATCTCTATACGTATATGCTTCTAAACTGTTGTATTCTGAGCACCTCTGCAAAAGCAGTGATAATGTGTGAGTGTGGTGAAAGTGTTGAATGATGATGAAAGTATTTTCTTTTTGGGGATTTTCTTTCTTTTTTTTGGGTCACCCTGCCTCGGTGGGAGACGACCGACTTGTTGAAAAAAAAAAAAAAATCAGCTGTTTCCCGCCAAGGCAAAATTTTTATTTTGTCAGAGTGAAAAAGTTTGTAGACTGGTTGGTGTATACATGTGTGCACAGTTATTTCCTTATATAAACAGTAGTTCTAGTGCATAAATGTTGAAGTTTATCAAAAATAATGTGAGATTAGTATGTGGGGGTCAAGTAGCAGCATAGAGCATTATTTTTTAAGTCAATGGCTGATCTTGAGAAAGAAAAATGTCTGATATTTGTCATTACTGTAGATGATCCAGCATCAATATAGTATCCTGCTTGCTGGCATGTTCAAAAATTTTTAATATTTATTTTATTCAAATATCATCTTTACTCCATATTTTTTTTCCCCCAACAAACCAGCCATATCCCACTCAGTAGAGTGACCTAAAAAGAAAAACAAAAGTTTTTAAATTTAGTAATTTATACAGGAGAAGGGGTTATAATTTTTTTTTTTTTTTTTACGTCGGCAGTCTCCCACCAAGGCAGGGTGACCCAAAAAGAAAGAAAAAATCCCCAAAAAGAAAATACTTTCATCATCATTCAACACTTTCACCTCACTCACACATAATATATTTTATGCTAATTTAAATTTTGTAATTCATGTAGAAGAAGGGGTTATAAATATATTTTATGAAAATTAAAAATAAAAGGCTTACATGGTGTATAAATTGGTCAAGCAGGTCAGTACCCTCAAGGAACTCCCATATTTGATCACCTGAAGAAACCGTAGTGGTGTGGGCCCTGGAAGGTGCTGGCTTTGAAGAGCTCACTGTGCGTAGATAAGTTTTTAATAAATGATGGTAAATGCATTTCCTGTGGGTCATCTTTGTTGTGTAAATGGCTGATGTAGTTAAAAGTTTAAGTGATTGCTTATATGTAGAAATATAGCTACATATAGTAGTATACTGTATACATATTGTTTCTCTTCAATAGTGTCTCCCACCAAGGCAGGGTAACCCAAAGAAGGAAACACATTCACCATTGTTTATTCACTTACCTTCATAACAAAAGCAAAATACACGTCACTAATATGGTTGACTGGCAGGCAAGCTGTGAAAACGGAGGGAATTATCACCTGCATGAATGCAGTAAAATATTTTTAATAATTGAATTAAGTTATGCTGAATTAATAACATGAATACTTTTCAGATTATTTAATAGGCATTTGAAAATTGTAGCTAAAATTTATCGTAACATTACAGATTAATTAAGGAAGAGAGAGATGTGGATCAATTAGTTATGATAACATATTAAATAATAAGGGACTGTATTTTTTGGCTGTTTAGTAAGGTCTTTTTAACTTGTGGTAATTGCAGCTTAACAATGCATAGGTGCATAATTGGTATAAATATTTATTCTAACAAGATTAGATTAATAATTGAGGGGAAAATTATAATTTAGGTTATTGCAACAGTAAAATTCAATAATGGGAGGAAATGAACAAACATTGATAATGATTAGAAAAATGTACATATTTTGGTTGGTTAAGATGATTTTTTTTTTTTTTTTATTTTACTCATTGGAAAGTGCAAAATCAATGGGGGTTATAGATCTAAGAGAGGGGAAGGTATTTCTTATTTTTTGGTTCAAGAATCCTTCAGCATCAAGGCACTTCATTTAAAGAATATGAACTTTGAACATTTTGTGTTGTGTTAGCCATATATGAAGCACTGTGCACACAGTTTCTAAGAATACTGGTGTTAAGCACAGGCCACTAATGCTTGTGTGGGCACTCTCTATAGATGCAAAATATTTTGAAAACTGGCCTAAACCAATCCAGTATAATATATTAAAGTTGCAACTGTTTTCATGGAGGCACCACAAAGTAGTCATCAGTCTCATGTGGTTTTTTTTTTTTTTTTTTTTCAACAAGTCGGCCGTTTCCCACCGAGGCAGGGTGACCCAAAAAAAAAGAAAGAAAATCCCCAAAAAGAAAATACTTTCATCATCATTCAACACTTTCACCACACTCGCACATTATCACTGTTTTTGCAGAGGTGCTCAGAATACAACAGTCCAGAAGCATACACATATAAAGACACACAACATATCCCTCCAAACTGCCAATATGTGGTTACAGTATTCAATTTTATTTTCCATACAATGGCCGTCTCCCACCAAGTTAGGGTACCCTGAAAAAGAACAAATGTTAAGTTTGTTAAGTTTCCTTTTTATATTTAGTAATTTATACAGAAGAAGGGGTTATCCCCTTGTTTCCAGCATTTTAGTTGCCTCTTTCAACACACATGGCTTTTGGAGGAAGGATCCTTCTCTACTTCCCCATGGAGAGTATTCAAAATACCAAAAAAATATATGATAGGAAAATTGAAAACTTGTATTTTGGTATCTTAAAGAAACCTTTTAATAAGCTTTCCATTACCTTGGATGAAACCTCATTGCCTCCCTTGATGTTCTTGCTAACATTATTTTTTGTTAATTATTATAATTGTTATTGTTACATAAAGAGCACATAACCCATCTAGGGTTATGACATGGTACATTGGATAAGGTATGAACCTGCTAGTTTTATGACTGGGTTGCTATTAGTTTGAACCCCACTGCACTCAGTGAGATATTACTTATAGTATGTAAAAATGTACATAAATACTGATCTATCTCAATTTTGTTTTATTTTCTTCTTTCAACAAACTGGCCATATCCCACCGAGGCAGGGTGACCTAAAAGAAAAACATGAAAGTTTCTCTTTTTAAAATTAGTAATTCTTTCTTCTTTCTTTCAACAAACCGGCCGTATCCCACCGAGGCAGGGTGGCCCAAAAAAGAAAAACGAAAGTTTCTCTTTTAAAATTTAGTAATTTATACAGAAGGGGTTACTAGCCCCTAGCTCCTGGCATTTTAGTTGCCTCTTACAACACGCATGGCTTACGGAGGAAGAATTCTGTTCCACTTCCCCATGGAGATAAGAGGAAACAGGAACAAGAACTAAAAAGAAAATAGAAAACCCAGAGGGGTGTGTATATATATGCTTGTACATGTATGTGTAGTGTGACTTAAGTGTAAGTAGAAGTAGCAAGATGTACCTGAAATCTTGCATGTTTATGAGACAGAAAAAAGACACCAGCAATCCTACCATCATGTAAAACAATTACAGGTTTCCGTTTTACACTCACTTGGCAGGACGGTAGTACCTCCCTGGGCGGTTGCTGTCTACCAACCTACTACCTAGGAAAATTAGTAATGTATACAGATAAAAAGGGTTACTAGCCCCTTGTTCCTGGCATGTTAGTTGCCTCTTACGACACACATGGCATATGGAGGAAGAATTCTGTTCCACTTCCCCATGGAGATAACAGGAAATAAACCTAAATGTAAGTAGAAGTAGCAGGATGTACCTGAAATCTTGCATGTTTATGAGACAGAAAAAAGATACCAGCAAGCTTACCATCATGTAGAACAATTAGAGAGTTCCATTTTACACTCACTTGGCAGGATGGTAGTAGAGTACCTCCCTGGGTGGTTGGTGTCTACCAACCTAATACCTACATTATTTCATTTTACCTTTAGGAATTTCTCTAATCTTAAGAAAGAATGAAGACATTTTGAATGAAATCTTATGGTTTTCAGTTTAGGGGTAGTGAACCGAGCAAAAGGAAATGGACACCAGGAAGAAAACATGAACAGCTGTAACTGTTTTTAAAATGGCCTTTGGTAAGAATGCATAATTGAATCATGTATATTACAAAGCTTGAGTTCTGGAGTAGTTGAACCCTTGAATTCGTGTGATTCATAATGTGTATGATTCAGATATACCATAAATTTTTAATGAAGGCCAATTTGTGGATAGCTTCAATTATAATTCATTAATGTTTTTTCTTGATATCCATTGTCTTCGTGTCACACAACCTCTCAATTATTGCTTGGCATATGACCCCAAAAGTGATGCCTGAAGCACAACCCCTTAACTGAAAACTAACCATAGGATTTTATTCATGATTTTTTTTTAACACGACGACAGTCTCCCACCAAGGATGACCCAAAAAAAAAAGAAGTCCTTTCACCATCATTCACACAATGTCACTGTCTTTGCAGAGGTACCCAGATATGCTCGTTTACTCTCTTGAATTCTAATATTAAGCACATGATGTAAATATTTAAAGAGATGAAGCTCTCAGCCAAGGCACTTTTAAAATTTTAGCTATTTACATGTACAGTAATATGAAATGGAACATTTTTAAACAGGTACTGTAGCATAATTCAGTCATGCACAGTTTTATATTAGGTATGGCATTAGGGTTCATGTTACCTTTAGGAAGCTAACCCACACAACTTCTGGGGTTCAACTGTACATGATTTTAGCTCTAGACTATACTTTTTTTTTTAAGCTTAGTTTATCTGTAGATTAAGATTAATAAGTTTATACTGTATTTGAATTGCTATACAAAAATACATGAACTATGTATACAATGTATTAAAGATTCATTGTCCTCTCTCTTACTCTTTCAAAAATTTTAAATGTATTTTTTAAGATAACATGCATTTGCTGATATTTATTAGGTTTCTCATCTTGTGTTTTTTCTGAAACACTATGATTAATAGTCATTTTTCAATGTGTAATGTTTTTTAGTTAATGAATGGTACCTATTTAAATAAATTTAATGAATTCATCTCTAAATTTAAAATCTTTGATATAATATGTACTTTGAGAATAAACATGTTTTTGTCTACAGGTTGAGCCATACATGAGGCACATTAAAAAAGATATTTATTTTGTTGTCACTGTGAATTTTTTCTATTTTTAGTTCATTAAACTTTTTTTTACCTGTTCATATTTTCTTGCATTAGACTGAGCACTCCAAGTATGTTGTGTTAACATTTTCACTGAGGCAAGTGGTTTTATTTTTAATATGTGCTGAATAAAGTTCAAGGCAAGTAAGTATTTATTGAGCTAGTATGGTAATATCAGCAAGTTATGTGTAGATTACAGCTACTACCTCAAGCCCCATTTACTACTCTGCCTCCTCCTCTATTTTTATTATGTTACCCTACTTTTTCCATTGTTACCTTGACTCCGTGTATTACATATACCACTTGTTCTGTCGTGGAAAAATATTCCCTTATTAAATGTCTTGATCTGTGAATAAGTGCCTGTTTCAACAGTGAAGTGTTTGTTGTGTTTATCTTCCTTGAGGAGATTAAAACAAATTTTCTCTTATATTTAGCACTTAGTCTATGAATATGAAAATATTCTTATAACTGGAAGTGCTGCAGCGAGGAGGCGGTTGAAGGTGGTGGAGATGTTCTGTCTAAGGGCAATGTGTGGTATAAATATTATGCAGAGAATTCGGAGTGTGGAAATTAGGAGAAGGTGTGGAGTTAATAAAAGTATTAGTCAGAGGGCTGAAGAGGGGTTATTGAAGTGGTTTGGTCATTTAGAAAGAATGGACCAAAGTAGAATGACATGGAGAGCGTATAAATCTGTAGGGGAAGGAAGGCGGGGTAGGGGTCGTCCTCGAAAAGGTTGGAGGGAGGGGATAAAGGAGGTTTTGTAGGTGAGGGGCTTGGACTTCCAGCAAGCATGTGTGAGCGTGTTAGGAGTGAATGGAGACGAATGGTATTTGGGACCTGACGAGCTGTTGGAGTGTGAGCAGGGTAATATTCAGTGAAGGGATTCAGGGAAACCAGTTATTTTTATATAGCCGGACTTGAGTCCTGGAAATGGGAAGTACAATGCCTGCACTCTAAAGGAGGGGTTTGGGATATTGACAGTTTGGAGGGATATGTTGTGTATCTTCATACGTATATGCTTCTAAACTGTTGTGTTCTGAGCACCTCTGCAAAAACAGTGATTATGTGTGAGTGAGGTGAAAGTGTTGAATGATGAAAGTATTTTCTTTTAGGTTTTTTTTTTCTTATTGGGTCACCCTACCTCGGTGGGAGACAGCCAACTTGTTAAAAAAAAAAAAAACTGAAAGTGCTGCAGGACTTGTACAAATGTAGTTCTAAAAAGTGTAATAGTAATAATAATATTGATAGATATAGAGGGTAAAGCACTGACAAACACATTTGCTTTTATGTAGTGGATTTGAGTGTAAGACCTGTTCAGTCTTGTTGCCCCTATTTATTCTACCTCTATTTCTGTTGCCCTATTTATTACCCCTATTTCTGTATCCATCATCTGTCTGAGTGGGATATGAGAGTTTAGATAAGGGAGTGAACTGCAGTCCTTGATGTCTTATGCAAAACTATCAGACTACCACCAACTTTACACTGAATATCTTTCAATGATTTAGTTATTTGCTACACTGCAAATTTTCTGAAAAGCTTGTGCATCCCAGGATTAGGCTATTGAGAAAAGTTTTTAAATCTTAGTTACCTAAGTTCCGTCAAATGCTTCCTGACTGCTATTAATATAGTTGGAAAGGGTATCAGCATTTCAGAGCTGTAATTTTGTGCTGTGAAGCTGGGTTGCTGGTTATCTTAATCACAGCAGAGGAACTGCTGCAAAACCATGAAAAACAGACCTCATTTTAGTTCATTTCTTTAATGACAAATAAAATCTGCTGGGTAGCCTAATTTTGGAAACAATGGACAAAATCCAACACTTGCAGAATTGTCTGTTATTTTTGCGATCACTACAAAACAACCTGTTTTTGGACTTAACAGTCTGCATTACACACACTGCCCTATTAGTACAGAAGGGAAGCAGTAAACCAGTAAGGGTCATATAGTGCCTGGGGAATAAGAAGTACAGTTCAGGATGTTTATTAGAGGAAATGTTTTGCCTCGAGTGGCTTCTTCAGTCCTAGGACAAATAAATGTCCTGAGCTGTAGGTAAGTGTCTTTTACCACATGTCATTTTCACCATAGCATATTTCAGAAGTAATCAAATTTGAGAAAACTGATAGTAGTTCTAATTCCTTGGATCAAGATGCCCTTACCAGCATCAAGGCATCTGCCTTGATGCTGGTAATTGTAAAAGCCTGTCAAGTAAGCTATGAATTGTTGGGGCAACAAAAGTATAATGAACACTGATCAATGAGAGAGGAAAATCATGAGACAAAGAGGAAGACTGGTATTCAACATATTTCAACCTCCAGCCATGGTCCTCTTTAACATACACTAAGAAATGTGGAGAGAAACCAGGTATGTATTAAGGGCAGGGAGAGTGGGAAGTTCCTGCCAGTTATATTGTCCGGGCAGAGCTTCTTGGACTCTCTAGGAGCTTGATGATATCTTACAATTGGATGCTCTTCCAGGATGTCCCCTCAAGGAAGGTTCTTTGATGTTGGTGAGGGGCTCTTGATTTAGGGAATTGGATCTGTGCTCCAGTTCCCCGAATTAAGCCTGAATGCCTTCCACATCCCCCCCCCCCCCGAGGCGCTGTATAATCCTCCGGGTTTAGCGCTTCCCTTTTTTTTTTTTTTTTAATACTTTTTTTATTTATTTATTTATTTATTTATTTATTTATAAATTTTAGCATACATACAGAGGTACAAAAAAATACAGGTAAGAGCAGCATGCCAAAGCCACTTATATGCATAGCATTACGGGCTGGCTTAAAATTAACTTAAGATTAACTAAGCAATGATGAAATCAGTGATAAGACATTATTGTAAACAGATAACTATAAAATACAAATGAGTATTACAAAGACAGGTCATATGGTTGCATGCATTGCTGTTCATTCAGGTAGTGTATTTAAAAAAAAAATAAAGTTAGGTTTAACATTTGTGTGATATAATTGTGAGTAACATTTAGGATATACAATTTATATGGTTCAGTTATTCAGTATTTATTTGGTTTTGAGTGAGTAAGTGAACTTTGAGAAGAGACTTGAATTTATAAACAGGTAGTGTTTCTTTTATATTTACAGGTAATGAATTCCAGATTTTAGGGCCTTTTATGTGCATTGAGTTTTTGCATAGCGTGAGATGGACACGAGGAACATCAAAGAGTGATCTGTGCCTTGTATTATGGTCATGTGTTCTGTTGAGGTTGGCAAGGAGATGTTTGAAGGGAGGGTTAATATCAGAGTTAAGTGTTCTATGTATGTAATAAGTGCAGTAATAAGTATGGATGTTTTGTATGGTGAGTAGGTTGAGTGTTTTGAATATTGGTGGAGTGTGCTGCCTGTAGTGAGAATTTGTTATCATTCTAACTGCAGCCTTTTGTTGGGTCATTAGTGATCTGAGATGGTTAGTTGTTGTTGAGCCCCATGCACAAATTCCATAGGTGAGATAGGGGTAAATAAGAGAGTGATAAAGGGCCAGGAGGGCTGACTGTGGAACATAGTACCGTATCTTCGATAGTATGCCTACAGTCTTGGAAATTTTCTTAGAAATTTGTTGTATATGTGTATGAAATTTGAGTCTATTATCGAGGTAGATTCCTAAGAATTTTCCCTCTGTTAGCTTTGTGATGGGTGATCCGTTTATCGTTATGTTAAGAGGTACATCTGTAGCTCTGCTACCAAACTGAATGAAGTAGGTTTTGTCAATGTTTAATGTAAGTTTGTTAGTCCTCATCCAGGTAGATATTTTCTGTAATTCGGTGTTTACAGTATTGGCTAGCGTGACTGGGCTCGGGTGAGAGAAGACGTATGTGGTGTCATCTGCAAAAAGTGTGGGTTTGAGTAATTGCGAAGCATTTGGTAGGTCATTTATGTATAGGAGAAAGAGAAGAGGGCCAAGGACACTTCCCTGTGGGACACCAACTGTAATTGGTTGTGCGGAAGAGGATGTGAAAGTTAGTTATGAATTTTTCATCTTGAGCTGGGGAACATGATTTTTTATTTTATAATGCACAAGGGAGTACAGTATTTCCAGTGCTGATAGAAGTTAGTCTTTGGAAATGCTTTGATATATCTGATATAACTATGATGTATAAGTGGTTCTGGTACTGGTGGAACAATTCAAGTATGTATGTGTTAGTGCTTGATACAGTACCCCAAAACCTACAGATCATAATGATTTATTGAAGTGACAATATAGTACATTGCTGTTCTTCATTATGATTATAAAATTTTTGGTTTGAATTTTTTTGGCCTAATATTTTCATCACCTTTGATAACAGTTGGCTCTAACAGAACAAGAGTTTTGATGTTCATGTAATGTAACTTGTTAACTGGAATATACAGGCTGAATATATGGTATTTACGTCAGAGTTCCACACATAACTCTTAGCACTGCACCTTAATAATGAAGTGCTTCATTTTATTTGAAGGTTAATTGGCGAGTGACTTAAATACAGGTATATAAAATACTTGAGTTATGATTCATATTGGTTGCCTGTTTTATTGAAAAAATTATTGAATTTTTTTCAGGAGTGGTTAGATAATTATCAACATGTGCTTGGTTGTAAGATTTCATTAGCTAGGCTTGTCCTTATGGTAGATAATAAACTGATAAATAACAAAAAAAGGCACAATACCGTGACTGGGTTGTCTTTCTCTCCTGTCTCGTGTCTCTGTTCCTTCTTCATTTATTTCACCACTTCCCCTTTCACGCACCTCTGTGCGCTTGCTCTCCCTCTGTGGGCACCTAGCTCTCTTGCAGTGCTCCCCTTCCTTTGTATTTCACTGGCTTGTCCTCCTTATTTCCCACTTCTACCACTACCACTACTACTACCTCTTCTACTACTACTACAACTACTGATGAAATTAAGACACATGTGCGGTGTCTGGTTGTCTTTATTGTGGACGTTTCGCCATCCAGTGGCTGGCTGGATGGCGAAACGTCTACGATAGGGATGCCCGGGTGTTGCGCATGTGTCTTAATTTCATCTTGTCGGTATTATATACCATTCTTGCACTACTACTACTACCACCACCTCTTCCTGCCTATATATAGCCGTCCTGCTCCACTTCTGGTTAGTGTGACTTTGTAAATGGTCCAAGTTGGACCGAAACGTTGTCGTAAGCTTCTCTCTTTTATGTGCAGGTTATTTGTGTATAAACTGATAATTTTATTTACAATTTTGGAAACCAAGATGGGTAGCTCACTTGGTTTATTGAAGATTATCCCTTTTTTGTTTTATATAATCTCAAAACTGGTGTTTTTTCAGGATCTTCCACTCCTACATGTGGTGCCATTTTCTGTGTTTTCCAGCATTGTCCCTTGAAGATCACTGGCAATGTCACTGTCCGAGTAAGTAACCTGCAAGCTGTTTTACATTACTCTGCAATTGTCTTTCTGTACATCTTTCCTTCACTGCAGTAGATTACAGGAAAAACCACTTTTGTAACTGTGTATTGGATACAAAACTCATGTGGATATCTCATAAAGAAGGGTTCATCTTTTGAGTGACTATCCTGCCTATCAGAGATCACATAGGCTTCTTTTCCAACATCTCTGTAACCACCCTGATACCATCTCTAGTTATCTTTTTCTTTGAAAGTCCTACTTTTAATGTACTCTGATATCTTAACTAAAGCTGCTTTTTTATACCAATTTTAACTTTCAGTTTTAGTACATGAACCCATCCTTCTTTTTTTCTTGATGTCAGAACATAAATGATAATCTATGACTTTTCAAGGAAAGGGTGAGATTCAGACACATGGCAAGTCAGTTCTAAAACTAGCAGGCCAGGATTCTAACCACTAGACTACACAGGCTTAGTGGTTAAAACACTGGCCTGCTAGCTTTAGAACTGGTTTGCATGGGGTTCAAATTCTACCTGTCATTTGGGTTGCTTACAATTACATTATTACAATTTTAGCTGAAACTAACTTCCTCCTCTTGCACTTACACTTCCCCTTTACACTTCTACCACCGAGCATAAGTGTATCTCTTTGCCATGCAGCTCTAAATAATCCACACTGTATTTATCATTTTTTTACTATGCATTAACAATAATTTATCATCTTCCTTTTTGTTTTATTAAATCTGTTGCTCATTATTGTTTAGATTTTTTTTAATTACCAGTAGACAGGTAAATGTTTAAAAACAGTGCATTTTTAATTACTGGTAGACAGGTAAGTGTTAAAGAGTAGTGCATTTTTTTATATGTGGTATTTGGCTGATTCTTTGGTTATTTTCATGGTCATATTTCTTCTAAAGGGCTCTAAATATTCTTTTAATTAGCCTTGAATTGTTTAGTTTTTATTGTGATTTATTTGTTATTTGGGGGACATCAAGTGTGAATTAGTGAGGTTTAAAATGGTATTTTAGTAAGTATCATTAGAAAGGGGGAATAGTGGTCATTTAGTTATTGTTTGTTAACAATATCAATAATCATAATAATAATAATAATAATAATAATAATAATAATAATAATAATAAAGGTGATCAGATGTTGTTAGTGTTTTTGTTTTTTGGTGGGAAGGCTGCAATTATGCTTTGGAAAGCACTAAACCTGTGAGTCATATAGTGCCTGTGGAATGGAAGCTAATCAAATTTGATCATAGAACAGGGAGTGCAGCTTCAAATAGGGTTATTATGTTAATACATATTTGGTTTAATGAAATGTAGTTGCCTCAGTATTCTGTGGGTTTAGTTATCAGTTGAGAGTACAGTATTGGAAGGAAGTATATACAGTGGTACCTTGAAATACGAGTTTAATTCATTCCATGACTGAGCTCATAACTCAATTTGCTCTTATATCAAATCAATTTTCATCACTGAAATTAACTGAAATACCATTAATCCGTTCCATCCCCAAAAAAACACCCAAATTTTTTTTGTTACGGGTTTTTAAGTAAGAAAAATGTATTTATAAATAAGAAATTATTTTTGCCTTTTTTGCCAGGTCCCAGCAATGTTTTAGAAATGCTGGAGTATATATGAAACTCCTTGAAGCATGGTGTAAGATGAGTGTCACTCCATTGCTGACAGTGCAGCAGTGGAGTGACATTTGATGATCATGCACTACCTTGGCTTTATTTTTCACTATTACACATAAACATGTCTATCTGTTTCTGTCTGTCTATCTGTTTCTATCTGTCTATTTGTCTATCTGTCTGTCTAGCTCTGTCTCTGCTTATCTGTCTTTGTGTCTGCCTGTGTTTCTGTCTTCTTGTCTCTCTGTTGCAGAGAGAGAGCTGCTCATGGACCAACAGGTATTACACACGATGCAGAGTCATCACATCAAATTACTGAACAAGTGAAAATGTGTATTACTTGCCAGTCATGCTTTTTTTTTTTTTTTTTTTTTTTTACAACAAGTTGGCCGTCTCCCACCGAGGCAGGGTGACCCAAAAAAGAAAGAAAATCCCCAAAAAGAAAATGCTTTCATCATCATTCAACACTTTCACCACACACATAATCACTGTTTTTGCAGAGGTGCTCAGGATACAACAGTTTAGAAGCATATACGTATAAAGATACACAACATATCCCTCCAAACTGCCAATATCCCAAACCCCTCCTTTAAAGTGCAGGCATTGTACTTCCCATTTCCAGGACTCAAGTCCGACTATATGAAAATAACCGGTTTCCCTGAATCCCTTCACTAAATATTACCCTGCTCACACTCCAACAGATCGTCAGGTCCCAAGTACCATTCGTCTCCATTCACTCCTATCTAATACGCTCACGCACGCTTGCTGGAAGTCCAAGCCCCTTGCCCACAAAACCTCCTTTACCCCCTCTCTCCAACCCTTTCGAGGACGACCCCTACCTCGCCTTCCTGTCCCTATAGATTTATATGCTTTCCATGTCATTCTACTTTGATCCATTCTCTCTAAATGACCAAACCACCTCAACAACCCCTCTTCTGCCCTCTGACTAATACTTTTATTAACTCCACACCTTTTCCTAATTTCCACACACCGAATTTTCTGCATAATATTTACACCACACATTGCCCTTAGACAGGACATCTCCACTGCCTCCAACCGTCTCCTCGCTGCTGCATTTACCACCCAAGCTTCACACCCATATAAGAGTGTTGGTACTACTATACTTTCATACATTCCCTTCTTTGCCTCCATAGATAACGTTTTTTTACTCCACATATACCTCAATGCACCACTCACCTTTTTTCCCTCATCAGTTCTATGATTAACCTCATCCTTCATAAATCCATCCACCGACACGTCAACTCCCAAGTATCTGAAAACATTTACTTCTTCCATACTCCTCCTCCCCAATTTGATATCCAATTTTTCTTTATCTAAATCATTTGATACCCTCATCACCTTACTCTTTTCTAAGTTCACTTTCAACTTTCTACCTTTACACACATTCCCAAACTCATCCACTAACCTTTGCAATTTTTCTTTAGAATCTCCCATAAGCACAGTATCATCAGCAAAAAGTAACTGTGTTAATTCCCAATTTGAATTTGATTCCCCATAATTTAATCCCACCCCTCTCCCGAACACCCTAGCATTTACTTCTTTTACAACCCCATCTATAAATATATTAAACAACCATGGTGACATTACACATCCCTGTCTAAGACCTACTTTTACCAGGAAGTAGTCTCCCTCTCTTCTACACACCCTAACCTGAGCCTCACTATCCTCATAAAAACTCTTTACAGCATTTAGTAACTTACCACCTATTCCATATACTTGCAACATCTGCCACGTTGCTCCCCTATCCACTCTATCATATGCCTTTTCTAAATCCATAAATGCAATAAAAACTTCCCTACCTTTATCTAAATACTGTTCACATATATGTTTCAATGTAAACACTTGATCTACACATCCCCTACCCACTCTGAAACCTCCTTGCTCATCCGCAATCCTACATTCTGTCTTACCTCTAATTCTTTCAATTATAACCCTACCATACACTTTTCCTGGTATACTCATGCTTATTATGCCATATATCTACAAGCATAGTATAGCACTTTGTCTGGATTTTTTAGGTTATCCTAGGTAATTTACACTGTGTATAACTGTATTTATGTGTACCTGTGAGATAGAGACAGAGATAGAGATAGACAGAGACAGAGACAGAGATAGAGATAGACAGAGACAGAGACAGAGATAGATACAGACAGACAGAAGGAAATAGACACAGCCAAAGCAAATCAGCCAGCCAGCCAGCCGCCTGCCGGCCGCCTGGCGGAGAATCTGAAGCTCGCTCATAACTTGGATTTTGGCTCGCAACTCAAAGCAAAAAATTGACCGAGCAACAGCTCGTAACTCAGAAAACTCGTAAGTGGCACTCGTAAGTCAAAGTGCCACCGTACTTTTTAAGGAGCTTCCAGGAAAATAGATGTAACAAAACAAGCTTTTATTAGGCATCTCTGAAGAGGGGCCTTTAGATTGCCTGAATTTGTTTTATTTCTCCAACTTTTGTTTTTGTTTTGATCACAACTTGAGATCACCTCCAGCAATCAGCTTCATTTTTTCAATACTTGTGTATGGTAATGAAAACCATATTATTGGAACAATTGGCATGTTTATGTGTCCTATGGCCAAAGTTGCTGAAACCATTCCCAGCATCCTGGAATGATTCAGATAATTTCCAAAACGTCCTCAGTGACCTAGCTTCAAATGCTCAAAAAGGGTACCTCCTATTAAGACGATGGTGGGGAATGAAATTCAAGTGTGTAGGTGCAGATTTGAGTATTTTTTTGTGTAAAATAGTGTGAAATTTTTATTCTGGTTAATTCACATTAAATAGATTTCAGTTACCTCTTCTGAATGCCTTGAATATTAAATGGTTGATGCATTTTAGGGGCTGGATAGTACGCCTTTGTTTGTATGCAAGCAGATTTGTCAATGTAGTTAAAATAGCAAAAAATATTTGGTGTCATTGGAATCTATGTCATAAGTAACCATCTTATATTCTTTGGGGTCCATTAATCTTCCCAGGATGTGACCCACAGCAATTGATTAACACACAGGTACCTACTTACTGCTAGGTGAACATTATTATTATAACCATAACTAAGCATTAAACCTACAAGAGTCATACAACATTGCTGCTAGGGGAACAGGGGCAGCAGGTGTAAGGAAACGTGTCCAATGTTCTACCCGTGCTGGGAAGTGATCCTTGGACCCAGGGTGATTTGAGGATGCTACCAACTAAGCCACTTTCTACTATTTAATATAATGGGCAGGAGCTTCCTAGCATGGCCCAGTTTACCTACTGTGGAGCTCTTCCATTTTTATATTCTTATGAAAGTGGATGGGAGGGTGAGAGGCAGGAATGACGGTTGGCTGGAATGGGTGATGGGTAGGAGGGAGAGTAGGAGGATAGCTATGGAGAAGAATGAGTGTGAGGGAGACTGGATGGGTTTGAGTGGATAGGGTAGGAGAGTGAATGTGTGCAAGATTGGATGAGGGGGTGGGATAATGGGTGGGTGAGTAGATGGGTGGAAAGGAGAGTGGATATGTGTAGGTTAGAAAAGGGAATGGGTGAGATAAGGTGGGTAGGTATGAGAGGTGTAGGATGGCACAGACAAGGAGTCCAAAACTGCTGTATGAGCAGTACTGAGTAAGAGTTGGCAGTGAGGACACAACACAACAGTATACACGTACTTAATATTCAAAGTAGAAAAAAGTCATTAATTAACAGTGAAGGTGTCTCAAGGAAACACGTCCTAATGTTTCCAACCATACTGGGGATCAACCTCCGGGCCTCAGCGTGTGAGCCAAGTGTGCTAGCAATTGAGCTACGGGACACATGGATGGGGCTTGCTTAGTCAAGATGCAAGTTTAAGGTGTTTAGTCCCTTCGTCTAGATTTTAAAAAAAGTGGTCGGTTTCTTAGTTATTTGTGTATTATTCCAGGCACAGTTTTGTACCTTTTTATTCTCTAGGTTTACCATGGATAAGGGACAGAGTGAACACCTTACATTTTCATCTAAGCAAGCCCTGTCCACACTGTGACTGACCAATATTAAAGCTTCATCACTCTACTCTCGCCTCATAGTACATTTATTTAGGTACAGGTGCACATAAGTACAATTATTTTTTTATATTTTATTTAAAACTTCATGTACAAGTGATATACATATATTAATATGTAACAGTGGTACTGGTTATGAGCAACAAATCAACACTGTCACTACTCAGTCTACTGAGTAACTACACAATACATAATGGCACTAAAACTAACCTAACACAACCTACACACCGGCTTCTAAGTACAGTGGACCCTTGAATTTCGTGATTTATCTGTTCCAGAGAGTCTGCCGAAATTCAAAATTCATGATTTTCAAAACCATTTTCCCCATAAGAAATAATGTACATCAAATTAATCCATTCCAGACACCCAAAAGTATTAAAAATTTTTTTTTTTTTACATTAAATGTACATTTATCTACACAGAAAATAATGAGACATGAAGCATAAAACAATAATAACTTGACGCTTACCTTTATTGAAGAGTTGTTGATGTGTGTGATAGATGGGAGGAGGGGAGAGGATGGAAGAGTTACTATTGTTTGGAAGGGGAATCCCCTTCCATAAAGACTTCAGGTACCAAGTCCTTTTCCGGGGTTACTTCCCTTCTTTGTTTTTTAATACCACTAGGACCAGCTTGAAGAATCACTGGACTCCTGTCGCTCAAAAAATTGTTCCAGAAAGGTCGGTTTCTGTCGTTTCTTTAAAATTTACCTAAAATGAGACAAGACATTGTCATTGAGCATGTCGCATACACATCCTGCAACAGCTTTGTCAGGGTGATGTTCCTCCACAAATCTTTCCATACTAGTCCACATTGCACATATCTCCTTAATCGCTGAAGAAAGCAACTTCTTCCCTCTCTGTTCCTTCCCCTCTGAAGCAATTTCCTGAGCTGTGGTCTGTTGCTGTTGCAAATTAAGGTCTAGCAACTCTTCAGTGGTTCGTTCTTCATTGTGGTCCTCCACCAACTCTTCCACATCCTCACCACTAACCTCCAACCCCAATGATTTCCCAAATACCACAATAGATTCCACACCTGGCATAGGATTGTCAGGGTCAGCCTCAAACCCTTCAAAATCTTTGTCGAGGACACATTCTGGCCACAATTTTCTCCAAGCAGAGTTCATCGTCCTGGAAGTCACTCCCTGCCAAGCTGTACCTATAAGGTTTATGCAATGGAGGATATAAGAACATAAGAACGAAGGAACACTGCAGAAGGCCTACTGGCCCATGCGAGGCAGGTCCAAGTCTCCTACCGGCTTAAGCCAATGCACCCAACCTAGTCAGGTCAGGTCACATTGACTTAAGGGAGGAACACGGCAACAGACCTGGTAGCACAAGCTATCAGGTCCAACTCACACCCACCCACATCCACTCATGTATTTATCCAACCTATTTTTAAAGCTACACAACGTTCTGGCCTCTTTAACTGTACTTGGGAGTTTGTTCCACTCATCCACAACTCTATTACCAAACCAGTACTTTCCTATATCCTTCCTGAATCTGAATTTC
Organism: Cherax quadricarinatus; assembly: GCF_038502225.1. Taxonomy (NCBI): domain Eukaryota; kingdom Metazoa; phylum Arthropoda; class Malacostraca; order Decapoda; family Parastacidae; genus Cherax; species Cherax quadricarinatus. The sequence continues at coordinate 17,661,858 of NC_091325.1, forward strand.
TCCAACTTAAAACCATTGCTGCGAGTCCTGTCTAGGCTAGATATTTTCAGCACACAATTTACATCCCCTTTATTTATTCCTGTCTTCCATTTATACACCTCAATCATATCCCTCCTAATTCTACGTCTTTCTAGAGAGTGCAGATTCAGGGCCCTTAGTCTATCCTCATAGGGAAGGTTTCTGATACATGGGATCAACTTTGTCATCCTCCTTTGTACATTTTCCAGAGAATTTATATCCATTCTGTAATACGGTGACCAAAACTGTGCAGCATAATCTAAATGAGGCCTAACCAAGGATGTATAGAGTTGAACAACCTGAGGACTCCTATTATTTATGCTTCTTGATATGAAGCCAAGGATTCTATTAGCTTTATTGCGAACACTTATGCACTGTTGTCTTGGTTTCAGATTACTGCTAACCAGAACTCCTAAATCTTTTTCGCAATCCGTAATATAAGATCTACATTATTTAGTTTATATGTGGCATGGTTATTGTCCTGTCCAACATTTAGAACTTTGCATTTGTCTATATTAAACTGCATCTGCCACTTCTCCGACCACTGCATCAGTCTATTCAAATCTTCCTGGAGTGCTCGAATGTCCTCGTCAGAATGAATTCGACAGCCTATTTTGGTGTCATCGGCAAACTTGCCGATGTCGCTCTTTATGCCCTCATCTATTTCGTTTATGTAGATTGTGAACAGCAGGGGGCCCAACACTGACCCCTGTGAAACACCGCTCGTGACGCTTCCCCACTCTGATTTCTCCCCATTTATGCAAACTCTCTGCTGCCTATTTGTCAACCATGCCTCTATCCAGGAAAAAATTTCTCCTCCTATTCCATGTGCCTTAATTTTCGTCAATAGTCTCTGATGTGGGACCCTGTCAAAAGCCTTACTGAAGTCCATATACACAATATCATATTCATTACCATGATCTACCTCCTCAAATACCTTAGTGAAAAAAGTTAATAAATTCGTAAGGCAGGAACGCCCCTTTGTAAAACCATGCTGAGATTCGTTGATTAATTTATGCTTTTCAAGGTGGCTACGAACTGCCTCGGCAATTATTGATTCCATAAATTTTCCCACTATGGAGGTTAGGCTTATTGGTCTATAGTTCGAAGCTAAGGACCTGTCACCTGTTTTGAAAATAGGTATCACATTTGCCATTTTCCACTTATCTGGCACCATGCCAGTTTGTAGTGATATGTTGAAAAGATTAGCCAAAGGTGTGCTAAGCTCCTCTTTACATTCCTTTAGAACCCTTGCATACAGTTCATCAGGGCCTGGGGATTTGTTAGGTTTTAATTTATCTATTTGCCTAAGGACCATGTCACTTGTGACCCTAATCGTGCACAGTTTATTATCGTCCTGTTCTACATAATTTATCATTACTGGAATATTGCTGGTATCCTCCTGTGTAAAAACTGAGAGGAAGTATGTGTTAAAAATTCTACACATTTCCTTATCACTGTCAGTGAGCTGACCCGAGGAACTTTTGAGTGGGCCTATCTTGTCCCTGATCTTACTTCTGTATACCTGAAAGAATCCTTTTGGGTTAGTCTTCGATTCTCTTGCAACTTTAACCTCATAATCTCTTTTTGCTTTTCTAATTCCCTTTTTTATTTCTCTCTTTAACTGAATATATCGATTTCTTAATTGCCCCTCTCCTCTTTTGATTTGCCTATATATGCCTCTCTTTTGACCAATCAGATATTTTAATCTATTGTTCATCCATTTAGGATCATTTTTGTTTGATCTGATTTCCCTATTTGGAACATAATTTGACTGAGCAGCTAGAACTATGCCCTGGAAAGCATCATATCGGCAACCATCACCACCTACCTGACCCTTAGTCAGGTCATTCCAGTTCTGCCCACCTAAGTAATTTTTCAGTCCTATGAAATCAGCCAAGCGAAAGTCAGGGACGGAGACTTGATTGCCATTATTAGGGGAATTCCATGATATATTAAAACTGAGTGATTTGTGATCACTTTCCCCAAGCTCTCTTAGGGTCAGTTCAAAGTCCGAGGTTATGTTAAAGCACCTTTGAAACATTGCTTTGGTGTAGAGTTTTTTGAAGTTTGAAATGATCTGCTGGTCCATGGGCTGGAGGGGAGGAGTGGTATTAGGGGCAAGAACTTCATCGTGATAAAATTAAACTCCTTCACCATTTGTTCTTTCAAGTCTGGAGGATGAGCAGGAGCAATGTCCACTACCAGGAGGCGTTTCATCTGACCACCGATTTCTAAGCCAAATCACGAAAATCAAGCCAATATTATGACGAAAAAAGTCACCGATTTCCAAAATTCACAATATTCAAGGGGGACGAAATTCAAGGGTCCGCTGTACGGTGCTACGCAAGCACAAAAGTTTTTATAATATAACTGTGCGAACACAGTAGTATATCCTACACTCCTACCCCCCACAAGTGAAAGCTGACCATTTTCACATGGCTATACACAATATCAAAAACTCGGTCACTTAAACACGAATAATGAACGTATCATTAAAATGTCTGTAATTCAATATATAAACAAGAAACAGCCCTGGGAATATATTACACTATATACACAAGACATATCTAAACATTACAATTTTTATGCCTAGTTTTATGAATTATTATTATCTTATGTGAGCAAATGACCTGCAGGAGGCTTACAGGGCATTACTACCTGAATTATTACCTGCAAGTAATTTGGGTGAGGCAAGTGGGACTAAAGTCATAGCAGGTCGCTGAACTGCAACTCCCTCGATGTCCACTCCCTACCACTCTCACAAAAAGCTAGACCTGACATTAAATTAATACAGTGGACCCCCGGTTTTCATCCAGTGCGGAAATCATACAGTTCGAATTTCAAGCACTTTTTTCGGCAAAATTTTCCCCCAGGTTTCATATATCCGCTTGGAAATTGTCCATATCAGACACGTCCACCCTCCCGGGATGCCACTTCTCACACGTACCAGACTCAGTCTGCCTGTCTCTCATTGAGTTAGCAATACTCTGCACGTTCATCCATTGTTTTTTGTGCTTGTTTATTGATTGCAACTATGAAATAAGTCACCATAGGGCCAAAGAAAGTTCAGAGTGCCAGCTCTTTGGTAAAGAAGGTGAGAAACAAGATAGAATTCAAGAAAGAATGCCAACAAGAGTCTTCATTAAAGGTATGTAATGTTCATTTATCATTAAAACTAGCCATTTATATTTATGTCTCATTGTTTTCTGTATGTAAAACTATAGTTATTCTCTATAAGATGTATTTTTTGTTAATATTTTTGGGTGTCTGGGATGGATTAATTGGATTTACATTATTTCTTATGGGAAATATTACTTTGGTTTTCATCCATTTCGGATTTCGGCTGACCTTCTGGAACGGATTAAGGATGAAAACCAGGTATTACTGTGGATGAGTGGAACAAACTCCCGAGTACCATCGTAGAAGCTAAGACCTTGTGTAGTTTTAAAAATAGGTTGGATAAATACATGAGTGGGTATGGGTGGGTGTGAGTTGGACCTGACTAGCTTGTGCTACCAGGTATGGTACCGTGCTCCTTCCTTAAGTGGAAGTGACCTGACTAGTTGGCCATTGTTCTAAGCTGGGGGTGGCATGGACCTGCTTTGCATGGGTCAGTAGGTCTGCTGCAGTGTTCCTTCTTTCTTATGTTCTTGCCATTTAACTACTGGAAGTCAGTGCTTATGGAACACACCCTAACCTTACCGTACCTAGAATTTATGATGGCCAATGCAAAAACTACTGTACATTATGGGTAAGAGTCACTTAGCTGAGGTGTGCTCCTGGGAGAATTAGTGTCCTCTATTTTTCCGTCCTGGTTGCTAAATTGTAAGGGTTTTTCACACTATTTATCCCAATTCTTCAGCAGGAACACGTCAGGAATTTCTACATTACAGGTTGAAGCTGATATACACCAATTGACCTTTGAGAACACTTTATTACATTGCACAATTCAGTCCAGTGTTCACACATTAAATTTAGTATGGCATCCCCTCTCTCTGTGGTGTCACTCCCTCAGCTGTTCTACCTCCCCCTTACTTGAAATTTCTTGAAGGGTCCAAATAGCATCACATTTTAATACATAATTATTACATTATTCATTTATATGTTCTACTTTTTGGAAATTATGTAAAAAATTTCCACACTCAATTACTGGGAGCGCTTGAGGTTCCTAAACCTGTATTCCCTGGAACGCAGGCGGGAGAGATACATGATTATATACACCTGGAAAATCCTAGAGGGACTAGTACCGAACTTGCACACGAAAATCACTCACTACGAAAGCAAAAGACTTGGCAGACGATGCAACATCCCCCCAATGAAAAGCAGGGGTGTCACTAGCACGTTAAGAGACCATACAATAAGTTTCAGGGGCCCAAGACTGTTCAACTGCCTCCCAGCATACATAAGGGGGATTACCAACAGACCCCTGGCAGTCTTCAAGCTGGCACTGGACAAGCACCTAAAGTCGGTTCCTGACCAGCTGGGCTGTGGCTCGTACGTTGGTTTGCGTGCAGCCAGCAGCAACAGCTTGGTTGATCAGGCTCTGATCCACCAGAAGGCCTGGTCACAGACCGGGCTGCAGGGGCGTTGACCCCCGGAACTCTCTCCAGGTAAACTCCAGGTAAACTTAGTAACATGTATGTAATACAGTGGACCCCCGGTTAACGATTTTAATCCGTGCAAGAGGGGTAATTGTTATGCGAAATAATCGTTATGTGAATGAATTTTCCCCATAAGAAATAATGGAAATAAAATTAATCCGTGCAAGACACCCAAAAGTATGAAAAAAAAATTTTTTTACCACATGAAATATTAATTTTAATACACACAAACTGAAAAAGGCATGCACACTTACATGACACTTACTTTTATTGAAGATCTGGTGATGATTGATGGGATGGGAGGAGGGGAGAGCATTATCTTCTTACTGTTTAGAAGGGGAATCCCCTTCCATTACGACTTGAGGTAGCAAGTCCTTTTCCGGGGTTACTTCCCTTCTTCTTTTAATGCCACTAGGACCAGCTTGAGAGTCACTGGACCTCTGTCGCACAACAAATCTGTCCATAGAGCTCTGTACCTCCCGTTCCTTTACGATTTGTCTAAAATGGGCCACAACATTGTCATTGAAATAGTCACCAGCACGGCTTGCAACAGCTGTGTCAGGGTGATTTTCATCCATAAAGGTTTGCAGTTCAACCCACTGTGCACACATTTCCTTAATCTTTGAAGTAGGCACAATGGATTCCACAACTGGCATAGGCTTCTCAGGGTTAGCCCCAAACCCTTCAAAATCTTTCTTAATTTCCATACTAATTCTCACCCTTTTTACCACAGGGTTGGCACTAGAAGCTTTCTTGGGGCCCATGGTCACTTATTTTCCAGAAACAGCACCGAAAACACTGTAATAATACGAAATATTCCGAGTGTATGCTTGGATGTTACCGCGGAGGCTGGCTGGTAAACAATGGGACGGGCGGCACATGTGAGGCTGGCTGAGGGCACATTGGACGCGTCTCGGACGAAAATCGGTGAGCGGGTTTTTAATCGGTATGCGCGGCAAAAATTTTGCGATAAAAGTAAGCGGTATGCGGAAAAATCGCTATGTGATGCCATCGTTATGCGGGGGTCCACTGTATTACCTAAGATAACTTCTCCCCCCTCAAAAATAAAAAACTACATTTCCATTGCAGTCTTCGTAATATCTTATTATTTATAACCTAGCTGTAAGATTAATAAAGCCTGCTCTACAGGCAAAAAATTTCTTTAATAAAGATACCCATCCTCTCAAATGCTATTTGGATTTCTCACACACGGTTTTAGCAAATTTCTCGATTTTCATTATTTGTCAGGTTAGGGTTCCTCTATCAGTAAAAAATAACCAGTATACATGTATAAGTATACAAGTCTCCACACTGTCGTTTGTTCCTTTAGATTGTTTCAGACTATGGAACAGAACTCTTCTCCAGGCTGAGGGACTGACAACCTCAAATCTCCAACTTCAGGGGTGTTGGACTGATTACTTCGTCTTCACATCTCTACTGCTCCTGCCTACTTTTGTACTCGACTGAAGAACCTACTGTGTAGGTGAAACGTTTCGGAATAAAGTTACATAACAGTTGCTCATGTGTCTTACCTACCAACCTGCTGGTATTGTATACCATTTTAATATTCACTCTGTCAGACACTGCAACCCAAGGGCACCTTGGACAACTTTTTCAATTGAGAATTGTTGAATCTGAGAGGGACGTGACCTCTCAGTGACTACATTCTCTCTACCACCACCCTGCACTTCTCCTTCTGACAGTATGTAAGTCTCCACACTGTCGCTTGTTCCTTCAGATTGTTTCAGACTATGGAACAGAACTCTTCTCCAGGCTGAGGGACTGACAACCTCAAATCTCAGACTTCAAGGGTGGTGGACTGATTACATCATCTTCACATCTCTACTGCTCCTGCCTACTTTTGTACTCGACTGAAGAAGCCTACTGTGTAGGCGAAACGTTTCGGAATAAAGTTGCCTAACTGTTGCCCATGTGTCTTACCTACCAAAAAATAACCAATTTTTACATACCACAATGTAAATAAATGAAATGAGATAAAGGGGATGATAAGTTCTGTTGCACGAATAGAAAGCTAGCACCCACCGTAAGACAAGAACTATGAGATTTTCATCGAGGCATCTTCATCAGTCACCTGGATTTAACTGTCCTTTGAACAGTGAAATGCTGTGTTATGAAGAGGGCAGGCTGAGGTGTTGCATACATGTCTTATTCATCAACTTAGATCTAACATGAGGATGAGGGGGATGGCTAATATTATTGTTGCAGATTTGCTGGCATAATCGCCTGGCTGGGCCTTTTCCAAGAGGTGGCCTGGCCTTTGCTCCCTGTTGTGGGAGTGTCTCAGACCAATGTCTGCCATGGGAAGAGGTACAAGTACTTCGTCTTCTGGCACCAGCTGTCCCCAGGCCTAGCCCCATGAGGGGATGAGGGGGATGGCTAATATTATTGTTGCAGATTTGCTGGCATAATCGCCTGGCAGGGCCTTTTCCAAGAGGTGGCCTGGCCTTTGCTCCCTGTTGTGGGAGTGTCTCAGACCAATGTCTGCCATGGGAAGAGGTACAAGTACTTCGTCTTCTGGGACCAGCTGTCCCCAGGCCTAGCCCCATTTCCTGCCCCCATGGAGTTTGGAAGGAGAAGCTAGGCACCTTGGGCTGCCACAAACCCTGCCCACACTGGGCTCAAAGGGTGTGGCAGCTGCATAGCACCTGGAAAATCCTAGAGGGACTAGTACCGAACTTGCACACGAAAATCACTCACTACGAAAGCAAAAGACTTGGCAGACGATGCAACATCCCCCCAGTGAAAAGCAGGGGTGTCACTAGCACGTTAAGAGACCATACAATAAGTGTCAGGGGCCCGAGACTGTTCAACTGCCTCCCAGCATACATAAGGGGGATTATCAACAGACCCCTGGCAGTCTTCAAGCTGGCACTGGACAAGCACCTAAAGTCGGTTCCTGACCAGCCGGGCTGTGGCTCGTATGTTGGTTTGCGTGCAGCCAGCAGCAACAGCCTGGTTGATCAGGCTCTGATCCACCAGGAGGCCTGGTCACAGACTGGGCCGCGGGGGCGTTGACCCCCGGAACTCTCTCCAGGTAACTCCAGACAATGTCAGGAGGTGCACAGGCAGCAAGCACTACAGGATTCTTTTGGAGCCACACCCCAGCTTTGGGCATTAAGCCTGAGCACTGGGGAAGCTCAAGAATGCCTCTTGCTATGTGTGTTGCTGCTGCTACTACTTCACTTGTCTCCTGCACTCTCTCGGTGGGTAGTAGGGGGGTTTGGCTTGTTGGAGAGTGGATGGGTGGAAGTGACGGATGGGAGGGCTAGATGGGTGGATCGGAAGGAGGTTCTGTGTTATTGGGAGACGATGGGTACTCACCTATATGTACTCAGCTATATGTAGTTGCAGGGGTCGAGCCTCAGCTTCTAGGTGGGTGGTTAGGAGGGAGAGTGGATTACCCTAGGTTAGGGGAGGTAAACCTGCGACCTTCTGAATGAATTATTTTTCTAGAAGTTAATTAACTTTTTGACAAAATAACCGACATTTTGCACTATATCTTCAATGCAGCCTTCCATCATAAAAAGGCCCCCTACCCTTGCCCTAGGTAATTTACAGTGTATGACAATTGTACTTATGTGTACCTATGTATAAATAAACCTACTTATCCGTGTGAATAGATGGGTAGCTATCAGTGGTGCGGTACATATATAGTATTGTGTGCCAATATGTAGTATGTAGTATTATGTGCCAGTACTTTATATGCACCATCCCTTGTTCACACTAGGGAGCAGCTGTCCTCTTAGCTCTTAATTACAGATATCATGGCACTGTTGTAATAACCGTCAAATGGGTGACTGTTGATGGCTCCTGGAACGTTGAAATGTGATTATTTCATTGCAGCCGCGCACAATGGGTATGTGTTTTCTGTTTGCGTGGCACCTTTTTTTTTATTGCTTTTTATCTTGGATAGTTTTTCTACCTAACCTAAGAATGTGCTGTAAACCATAAGAGGATGGGTAGGAGAGAAACAGAACAAACCAAGCCAATACACACTTTGCGAGAAGCAGTAATGTGAGGTAACAATAAGAACACAATACGTGTATTTTAGCACAAATGATTCTATGAGAGATGAGGCGAATCATAGATCTGATGAGTATTAGGAGGGTAGTCCATCGTGGCATCCTGGAGGCAGAATAGGGAATGTAACATAGTATACTGGTACCAACACTTGTATGGGTGTGAAGCATGTGTTTTGAATAAGCATGGAGACTGGAAATGGCAATGTGCGTTGGGAAAATGCAGAGAATTCGAAGTTTCGAGATTAGGTGTGAAGTTACTAAAGGTGGTGGCCAAAGGGCTGAGGAGGAATTGTTGAGGTGTTTTGGACATATAAAGAGAATGGAGGATAATATGATGACTAGGAGGGTTTCTATATCTGGGATGGAGAGAAGAAGGGGTAGAGATCGTCCTAGGAACGGGTGGAGAGGGGTGGGATTAAAGGAGATTTTGAGTGCTAGAGGCTTGTGTGAGCTTGTTAGATTGGAGTGGTCGCAAATGGTTTTTGTGATCTGACGAGCCGTTGGAATGTGAGTAAAGTAATATTTATGAAAGGATTCAAGGAAACCGGTTTGCCGGACATGAGTCCTGGAGGTGGGAAGTACAGTGCCTGCACTCTGACGAAGGGTGGGGATGTTGGGGTTGGAGTATCATCTGAACCGTAATGGCAGAACCTCTGGCAGCTTAGTGAATAAATAATAATAATAACATCTTTATTTACTACAAGCACATGTACATGGTATATAAGCCTATCTGACATCAATGAAATACTATTGTATAGAAAGCCCCTTGTTATGCTGAACATTTCGGGCAAATTAGGTCAATGTCCCAGGATGCGACCCACACCAATGTTTCTACTCTGGCTGGGAATCGAACCCAGGCTCTCGCCGTGTGAAACGAGAGCTTTAACCACCAGACCACCAGAGTGACAATGTATTTTCTTTTTTGAGTTCCCCTACCACGGTGGCAGACGGCTGGGATGTTAAAAAATATGGTTACTGTTCAAATCAGAAAACCAGTGAGTAATCCATATCTTTGAATATTCCCACAAATGGAAATAAGTCACTCTGTCTGACTTTTTGGGTTATCCTAGGTTCTCTACACATATGCTGCTATATATGATAATTCTATGTAACTGTATTTGTGTATACCTGAATAAACTTACTTACTTACTTACTTACTTACTTACTAAACAAGGCAAGGGTGAATTACAAGCACTGGTGGCAGATGGAATAATGCACCTATAACTCAATTATGTACATACAGTATACAAACTTCTTAAAGCAACCAATGTCAAGAATATCTTGCAAATTTTGCCAAGGTTGAAAACGAAAACTAGTATAGTACTAAGAAGTAAACACAACTTTGTAATGCCCAAAATACGTAGTCAAGCGTCAAACACCAATTACACGGTGATAGAATGAGTTACCTGGTCATGTCAAGGCCAGTCTTAGTATAAAACAATTTAAATTTTAAATTTCAGACATTTATTTTCAGTCATTATACGTACTTTAAAGAGCCAGTAGTTTGCAGTATAACAGACAAGAAGAGAGCCAAAGAGTAATAAACGTTCAGAAGGGAAGGGTAATAATTTGTTGTGTTGATAAGATGTTCATAATTGATTAGTTTGATATATTCATGTATTTATAATTGATGTCATATAAAACCTTTTCTTGTATGTTCTTTACCGAAAGTCTAATAAAAATCGTAGTATTTTGAAAATCCACGTCGGCAACTCTACAGATGGACGTGGAAACAAGGCAGGCAGCTGCTGAGGCCTGGCCCACACCACCTCCACATGGTCCCACCTCAGTAACGGCCAAGTCTGTGGAACGTAGTCAGCTAGGTTTGGTGGAGCTTTGTGTACATTACCTTTGGTGACAGTGTACATCAACAAGATTAATAATATTTGCCACGAAGGTAGGTTGTGTGATATTATTTTTGACGATATATCATGGTAATAGTCTTTTAAGTGGTGTTTAGATGCTACTGTAAGTTTGTGTGTAGGTACACACAAATAGTTACCCAAATAATCATACATAGTAACATGTGTAAATTACTTAGGATAACCTAAAAGAGTCAGAAGGGCTCTTGCTACTCATTGAATCAGAGCTTGATTATCCAGTATTTCACAGGCTCTGTATGAATAACATAATGAAGGGGCAGTACTAGCCCGTTCTAGTTTCTAGTTTGATATCTCTATTATACACCCCATACCCACCCTGTGGGCGGTAGTCAAAAGATTACGAGAGGTACATAATGGGTCCAGGGACTGTCCCCCCAAAGTTTTGATAGCTGGAGCAGGCCCATGCTAGGCATGTCCATGTAAAACCTAATCACGCTAGTTCTCGCATTAATGAGGCTATTTCGAAGCTTCTTCCACTCGTTAACCCCTCAAGGAAGGTTCCTTGATGTTGGTGAGGGGCTCTTGATTTAGGAAATTGGATCTGTGCTCCGGTTCCCCGAATTAAGCCTGAATGCCTTCCACATCCCCCCCCCCCACGCGCTGTATAATCCTCTGGGTTTAGCGCTTCCCCTTGATTATAATAATAATTCCACTCGTTAAAAACTGTTAAATCCGTGCTTTCGTGTATCCTTTCTAAATTGCAATTTATTTTTGAAGACTGCTGCAAGTCTTTCTTAGTGTATAGAAAGTAATTATCTGGTCTTTCAATTAGTACATTTCAGTAATCCCAATTCTACGAAGATAGGCCTTAAACCTATCTTTGTAGTAAAGGGGCTTTTGGCATGTACAACCAATCACTATTTTGTAAAACTGTATCATGTCCAAATAATAAATAAGTGCAGGGAATAAATATCGCCAAACATTCACCCCCCCCCCCGCCCCATCTATTTTGTTGCGCATGTACTAAACTAATTGTGATCGTAGGGGTACACTGTATGTACTTTTTTTTTTTTTTTTTTTTTTGTGTGCTGTATAACCCTTAACACTTAATTTTATTGTAGGAATGTTCATTCTGTAATGTACAGAAAACTGGGCGGCATGGTCAGTCTACCGGCTCTCGGTGGTTTAATTCCTGACATGGATGGAAATGGCACAGGTACACAAATACACACTTTATCGGAGTAAAGTGCAAGTTACCTAAGATAATCCAAATCAGTTACGCATGTTTCCTTGTACCTCTTCCATTATGTTCACCAATGGAAATAAGTGACTCCAATAGAATGTCACTAACTTTTTGGTTATCCTAGGTAGTTACCCCATGCTGCTGTGTGATAATTTGTAACTATTTGTCTGTACAAGAATAAATCAGTGGTCCTCCCTAGCCAGATTGCTAGTGCACTCTACTCTCGCACAGATCCGGTGTCGATCCCCAGTACGGGTGGAAACCGCTAGGACGTGTTTCCTTGAGACCTATCCCTGTTCACCTAGCAGAGAAATAGGTACCTGGGTGTTAGTAGACTGGTATGTTGCATCCTGGGGACAAAATTGACTAAATTTGTCCAAAATTATTTGTACTAAGGCTTTCTATATAGTATGTCATTGTCAGCTAGGTCTATATATCTTATACGTGTAATTGTAGAAATTATTACAAGTAGGTACCTGGGTGTTAGTCGACTGGTGTTGGTTATATTCTGGGAGGGGGGGGGGGATAAGATTAAAGGATCCCAATGGAAATGACATTCCTTGTGACTTGCTTTCATTCTGAGTGGCTAACCCTCTCGGTAGTCCTAACAAATCACACATTGTGAAAAACGTCATTATCATCCAGTGATTGTGTAACTGTTCCTGGATAAACTTGCCTAGTATACTTTATAGGAAGCTTCTGGTTATACAAAGTCTTCTGGGCATCCAAACTGCTGAACTGTTATTTAATTTTTTTTTTTATATTTTATTTAAAACTCAGGTACAAAAATATATGGGTACATAATCAATATGTAACAAGATACAGGCAGTAAAACGATAATCTGCAGTGACTACACAAATACCAAAGAAGCACTTATATAATGACATCAGAATTGGCTGCTGCACTCCAGTCAAACACTTTTATGTACCGTGCTTCACGTGAAAAAATGGTCTTATAATAACGATAGTCCTACTTAGTAATGCTGACACTCCCCCCCCCCTTGAAAAACATACCACTTTCACCTGAGTATACTCATTGACATCTCTTATACATTTATTAGAGCATTAAGGATATCATTGACAACATGTATAAACACAATCCAGCCATCTAAAAGGCTGACTATAATACAAGAAAAGTCTGAACATGATGGCACACATCCACCAAAGAAACCAATCCACACCCTAACCCTCATACCCCATGATAACAATCAATATCGTGCACGGTGGTGGATTTAATACACTACCGCTGACTCTTCACCCCCCCCCCCCCCACATGCCTAGTAACTGTTTGCCGTCACCACTCATAACCTCCATCAGTCATTGAATTTAAAAATACATTAAGGTACAATAACAAAGGAATATGAGAACCCCTTATCGTCTCCGCCACTGAAAAATAAAAATGTTACATTTTCTAGTTACATATTGCTGATTCGTCTTTGTGCTTACAAAATATCCCCTATGCTTTTTATCTCTTTACTCCAAAGCTAAAAACCAGATTATACATTTCATCAATCAAATTATATTACAATAAGCATAATAATATCAATACTTATCATCCGACTAATAGGTGTACATTATTATCACCCTGAGTTCCATGAAATTTACATAAGAATTAATACATATACATGTATTGACAATCCTCACAATCCTTCCCGTCTTCTAAATACAGTGTACACATATCCAATGACATTTCGTTATGATCCAATCATATTTACTTTACACTTCCCCCTTTCCCCAGTGCAAGATAAATGCCACTTGCACTAGTCACAACACTTTACATTGTTCACTTAAAACGTATAAAATAAGAACTAACATAAATAACTTATAACAATATATAGATAGTAATTATTTGACAGTGAAGAATACCAGCTAATATAGTACCAGTACACTAGAAATTGTAACTCACTCACTAATACATATTCCCATTTTTTATGTATTATGTCCAACAAGATATATATATTTATTAACAATGTTCCAGAGCAATATCAGACTTACTCTGTCATGCACTAAGTTACACAACATAACTTATGGCTCCTAATAAAACATGTACCGGGCAGTACTACCTCAATCATTAACAAAACCAACCTGGCAAAAGACACTTCAGAAAGCCACCCCCTGCCATCCCCTGACCCCATACTATCTGTATTAAAAAAAACACAAACTCACGTTCCCTTCCATGCTCAAGTTCGTACCTGACGTCGAAAGTCATAAAAACCCCTGTCTCTTAACCAAATGTCACCAGTTCACCCCCCCCTACGCCCCCCCATTCCTAACGACTTTACACCCATATGCTCCACTACCACACACTTTTATTCCACCTTCCATCCTCCACTAATCTCAAAAAAGAACAAGAATGCCAGTTTAGGGAGAACCAGCCCAATCCAGCTCTAAACTACACCCAACCCTAACATTACACCTACCGACAGATTACGATAACCCAAGGGAAAACTATTTACCCACAACCTCCCATATAGTATCCTATTTCTGCATACTGTACGATACACACTCGCCGCAAGCGCCCGCACCCTATATTCACCACCCACCTCCCGCATGCACCAAGACACATACAAAAAATCTGCCACTACATACATCACTGCCCTCCGAATGTCCTTGGAAACCCCTCCCACATCAAAATGCAAAGCCCTCAAAGTCGAAATGTTTCTTCCCCCTCCCGCCACTATACCCAGAACTCTCGCTAACCATGCCCTTACAAAACCCAAGGTTTCACAAAAATATATGGCATGAAAAGCCGTCTCCTCTTCCTCACAATGCAAACAAGTGCCAGCACCTACATAACTCATTCTATATAGCACTGACGTTGTAGCTAGAATTCCCATAAAGAATCTATAAACCACTTCACGAACCCTTGGCTTTAATCTGATCTTCCGAAAGTCTTCCCAAATGCCCCTCCAATCATACATTGGGTATGTAGCTACTCCCTGTATCACTGTACCCTGCCAACCTGTCCTCCCAAGCCTACTTACCCTTACTTTTTTTGCTTCCCTTACTGCCAACAAATTTCGCACCATATCTTCACACTCCAGTAGTGCCTTTCCCTTCCACCATTTTCGCACATCCTTCATGACCTCTCCCACCCTTCTACCCCTCTCCCCTCCCACCCTCGAGTATCGCTGCTTCACATACACTGCCTTCACTCGTGTGTCCAAAGGTATAAGACCCAGCCCACCCTGCCGCACGCCCATCATCACCACCTCCTTCCGTAGCCATGGCTTCCCATAACCCCACACATACCTCAAAACCACCCTCTCCAGTTCCTGAATATCACACGACCTCAGGGGATATATTTCTGCCACGCCCCACACTTTACTGTACACAAGTGTATTTACTACCACTACCCTCTGCTGCAATGTTACATCCCCAGCCCTCCACCCGCGCATCCTACCCATCGCTCTACTCACTACTTCCTTGGAATTTATTCTGTGCCTCCCCAGCGTCCGCCATATACACAACCCCACATATCTTAATTCTATCCACTACGTTCCACCCATACTGTTCCCCCAAACACCCCCCCCCCCCCACCCACGTGCCTACTTCTAATAACTTTGACTTTGCTCCATTAACCCTCATCCCTGTCGCCCCACCAAAAATCTCTATTATACGTCCCACATTCCCCAATCCTATTTCCCCTCCTACCAAAACTGTGGTGTCATCCACATACCCCACAATACCACATCTCCTAGGACCCACCTCTCCCTGTTCTCACACTCCTTCCTCTATAAGCCTATAAAAAGGGTCCTGCATGCATGCAAAGAGGATTTGAGACAAGGGGCAACCCTGTCGCAAACCCATCCCCATCTGCACTGGCAACCCTAACTTCCCATTAACCTGAACCCTGACCGTTGCAGGCATATACAAAGTAGTCGCCCAGCGCACAATCTCATCACCAAAACCCTGTTTTTTTAAAATACACCACAACATATGTCTATCTACACTGTCATAAGCCTGCTTCCAATCAATCCCCAAGATCCCCCCCCCCCCCCCCCCCGTTGTCTACCCTCCACAAAATCCTTAATTCTTCCATGCCCCTCACGCATACTTCGACCTGGAATTCCACACTGTCCTCTATGTAGGACTCGGTCAAGCACCTTTTTCATACGGTTACCTAAAACCTTTGCAAAAACTTTATAATCTGCACACATGAGGGAGATTGCCCTAAAAGCACCCAAGGTCTTCCCCCCCCTCCCTTATAGACCAAAACTACTACCCCCGTGCCCTGCGATTCCCCCAACACTCCCCTTTCCTTCATACAGTTAAACAACCGGACCAGACATTCCTTCATACAATCCCAATGTGTAATATAGAAATCATTAGGAATTCCATCAATGCCCGGCGCTTTCCCCTACTCAAGCCCATTATCGCCTCCTCCACCTCCTCCTCACTGATCCTACCCTCTATTACCGCACTCTCCTCCTCCCCTAAAATACCTCGAATTCCTTCTCCCAGAATCTCTCCCTCCTCTCTCCTCCCTCCCTCTGCTTAAAATTCTCCCTAAACCAATAATCAGCATAATTGCTCATTCCATCGGTGGTACTAAGTACCTGCCCCACCCTATATCCCCCCACCCCTTTACACACCTCTAATCCCATAATCGTGGTCATCTGTTGCCTATTTCTAAATCTCCTCAAAACACATCCTGACGGTTTGTCGCCCCATAGAACCTCCTCTAAACCTTCCCTCACACGTATCGCATCAAAACGAGAATTTTGTATATCCCTCAATCTTCCCCTTAAAACCTCTATTTCTCCATGTCTAGCCCCCCCTCCCCCTTCATAACAATCATTTAGCTGCCCCTCTAAATATTTCTGTAAACCATACCTCCACCTCGCCTCATCCCTTCCTCTATGCTGGTAATACTCCCTAATCTGCAATTTAGCGTGCTTCTCCCACCATTCCAAGACATCCTCCTCTTCGTTGCGAGCCTCCCATAGTTGCTTCCACCATTCCCTAAAAAACAACCCCTCCCCCTCTCCCTGAAGTAGCCTCACATTCATTTTCCAATAACCCACATACCTACGAACCATCCCTTCCCATGCCATCTCTGCCAAAACGGCACGATGGTCCGAAAAACCTAAATCTATCGTCATTACACGTTCTACTGTTATATCTCGAGTTATATATATACGATCCAACCTGGCAGCATAACCCCTCCGCATAAACGTGTGCTCTACTTTCCACCCATCGCCCCTGACTGTCATAAACCCCTGCATCCCTCAACAAATCCCTCAATACCCCAAGCACACACCCTGCCCCTCTCGGCTCCACATCCTTATTCCTGATTACACAATTCCAATCCCCACCTATTATAGAAACCATTGGTAAACCCCGCATGTAGAAAAGCAAAACCTCCCTTACAAAATTCACCTTTACCCGTATGTTACTATCTGCCGGCATATATATCCCCAGAAAACATACTCTAATCTCGCCCCATATCCCTTCCACCCTCACCACCCTCCCCTCCCCTCCCTCTTCCCACTTGAGCATGTGGAATGGGCTGGACTCTGCCACTGCCACCCCACCCTTTAATTTCCCTGAACTACCAACATACATCCTAAAACCGTTCAGCCTCAACTCTCTGCCATACTTGAAATTGTGTTCTTGAATAAAACACACATCAATGTTAAAACGCCGCAAAACATCCTCCAACCATACTCGTTTACCGTCAGCTCTAAGGCCATTCACGTTTATCGTTAGACACTTAAAGATTCAGAAAGGGTGGCTTTCCTCTGTCTCTGTGTCCTGTCTGTTCCACTTTTTGCTGCTTCTGTCTTTTCTCGTGCACTCTTTCCCGCCTGTACCCCCTCCCCCCCCTGTGCACTACCCTGCCCTTTCTTAATCACTCCTGCCCACGTCTTCTTCCCTGTACGCTGAGCTGGTGTTATAACCTCCTCATCCGACGAGCCTCCAGCCCTCTTTCTAGATGTGCCCTCAATTTCCATATCAGTATTTCCATTGCCCTTGTGCACCTCAGCTTCCACCTGTAGCAACTGCAACATGCCAGGCTCTGACCCCAGAGGCTCTGGAATCTGCTCAATCAAGTCCTTCTCCACCGTCAGAATTCTCCTGTCTGTAGCTGGGTTCTCCTCCGCAGGCACGTCCAGGAAAGACTTAATCATCTCCTGTAGGGGCGTAGATAACTCCTGTGGATCACCGGTCTCTCCCACCCCCACAGGCTGCTGCTCAACTCCCGGGCCCGTTTGCGGGGGAGTATCCGAAGCCACTGGTAGTGTCACACAATTCTCTAACACGCCCTCCACTTCGTCCGCCCAATTACCTTTGCCTGCTGCACTCAAATTCTTCGGTAGAGGTTCCGCCTGAGACTCTGTGGCTACTTGCCGCTCCCAAGGCCGCGGCGCTGCTGCTTTACCACATCCGGCCGCCATGTGGTCAAAAGCGCCGCACAGGCGACACGTCTTTCGTTGTCCCGCGTAGGTCACGTACAGCTGTGTCCTAAAATCCTCCAGGACAACATACAATGGAATAGGTCTTCTTAAAGACATCTTGACGGTGTAAGATCCACCCGGCAACCCTTCATAGATTCCCTCCGTCCATCGAACTAAAGTTATATCATGCACCTCACCATATCTTTGAAACGTCTCTCGATATCTACATCGTCTGCCTCGAAAGGAACGTTGCGGATCCTCACCCAGGTGTAGTATTTTGAGGCATCCCGCAGGCGTACCTCCAGACCAGATGATACGGTGATGTTCTTCTCCTGGTACTGAGTCACCGTCCTTTCATATGCCTCCACTGTGCAGAACTTTATGAAGATTCGTGATGATCCATTAAGTGCTATTCCGTGTAAGTCTTCAACTTCAATGCCAAACGTGTCCCGTATAATCGTTGGTAATAATACAGAGGCATTCGTAGGGTAAATTGCCCCTTTAACAAGGTCAACACACACGGTGTTGCTCCTCCTGCGGTAGCTGGCAGCCATCTTGGTGAAAACAGGAAGTTGCGCACCAGAGAAAGCAAGAGCTGTTTGCGCAGTGCGTCCACTCAGCCCGAAAGCGAAGAGGACAATGACTGTTATTTAATTAGGTTGGTTCTGCAGTGTTATAGTTGGCAATCCCTTCAAGGAAGGTCCTTGATGCTGGTGAGGGGCTCTTGATCTAGAATTGGATGTGTGCTCAGATTCCCTGAATTGTCTGAATACCTCCCATCCCCCCCCCCACATGCACTGTATAATCCTACGAGTTTAGTGCTCCCCCATGATTTTGATAGCAATGTAATAATTTGGTTTTGTTTAACATTTGTAATGTTGAATACTGAAGTAGAACAGTGCTTTATATATTTTGAAATACTGATAGCAGTGACAACCATATGGATAGTATTATATGGATTAGTAAGAAAGTTTATTCAGGTATACAGTTACATATATTATTGTACATAGCATGTGTAGAGAACTTAGGATAACCCAAAAAAGTACTGATAGGGATGCTGTTAATAAAACTTATTATGGGAGTGCTAAACCTGTAGGATTATAGTGCATGTAGGGGGGGGGATGGAAGGTATTCAGGCTCCAATTTGGGGAACTGGAGCATGGATCTAATTCCCTAGATTAAGAGCCCCTGATCAGCGTCAAGGAACAGTCGTGAGGGGTTATGCAATATGTCTATTCAGAATTTAGGCTAGATTGATTCTTAATAGCTATTTTTGAAGCCGGTTGTCAATAGGAGCTTTTGCACTTTCTGGTAGGGAGTGTGTAATGTTAGGGTCCTTTATTTGCATAAACAAATAATTTTATTTCTTTGAAAGATTACATTGAGAATATGAAATAACAATGAGTTGCAGTGCAAAGAGCCACTATCATGCCTAGGCACTATGAGCAGACTTAATGTAATGGCTTAGACTACTTAATACCAAATAAATTTATCATAGTTTGTTGTACATCTGTTTTTATTTATAGTAGACATTAATTTTACTCGAATTACAATAGTTTCAATAATAAATATTGAAATTATATTATGGGAATATAACATTTAGTTGTTGAAACTAGTTTACAGTATGAGAATGCTAAAATTGGGTGTAAGGCAGTATTGTTTTGGGTAGATATTTTCACTACAATGTAGTATATTAATCAATGTATGAACTTTGGGCATCTTGTTTAAAAGTTTTAAGATTTAGGTAATTAGGAGATTTTTGGTAAGTTAAATATTGAGTATTTAGTTTAGGGTGAGTAAGTGGTTTTTGAGAAGTCGTAAATTGATGGTCAAACTGGGTTACTTTAGTATTTACTAGTAATGAATTCCAAATTTTGGCCCCTTTATGTGCATAGTTTTTACAATATGGACTGTGTACATCAAAGATCTGTTGTGTATTATGGTTGTGTCTTAAGGTTGGTGAGAAGTTTGAGTATGTATGAATAAATATGGATGTTCTTTACAGTGAGCAGTTTGACTTTAACCCTTTGACTGTCGCGGTCGTATATGTACGTCATGGGAGATACCGTGTTTGACGTATCTATACGCATAAATTCTAGCGGCTTCAAATCGAGCGGGAGAGGGCTGGTAGGCCTACACGAGAGAGAATGGGTCTCAGTGGTCGGTGTGCACCCTGTGAAAAAAATCTGGGACTCAGCAGTGCATTGTGGGAACGCCATCTTGGTAGTCCATTTTCACCATGCCTCGCGGTAAGAAGTTCCTCACTCCTCGGCGGATTGGAGGTCTTTTGTTCCCAAGTGATAGCTCAAACAGTGATGATAGTGTCAGTGAAAGTGAATTCCATGGTTTTGAAGCGGGTGTGACCGAGAAAATTACCCAGGATAACATAATTAGTGATGAAAACCCAGATGACCCACAACCATCCACCTCTGGTGCTAGGCCGGCTCGTTCATATTCACCTGTACCAGGACGAAAGAGGAAACTATTTGCCCGTGTACAAGACTCAGATGTGAGCAGTGCAAGTGATAGTGATAGTGATTTCAAGGTTATTGAAAGCACTTCTAGTTGTGACAGTGAGGGTGAATATTCCCCAGTGAAACGGCAGTATGTACGACGTCGCATGCGGTCTGGTAGTGTGCCATATGCTCTTCCAAGAGGAAGGAGTACATCTCGGAGCACATCCCGTGGCCCTACACCACGTCCTGATAGTGAAGATGACGATATTGTTACGATGGGTATAAATGATGTGAGTGAGGCAGCAGGCGGTGGTGGTGATAGTGACGGTGCCATGAGTCATGTGACACCAGCAGCGGGCCACGCTAGTGCCCGCGCTGCTGACTCTGCACAACTACAACCTGCTTCGGCCGACCCCCCACACTCACAACCACAACCACAACCTGCACAACCACAACGACATTACAATATCCAGAACGCACCAGCTGACCGCATCTGGGATTGGCATCAAGATGACGAGTTTGTTCCCAATCCCCATGACTTTGATGAAGGACAAAGTGGAATACGGCCATCATGTACACTTGGGAACAATCCCACTGAACTGGAATGCTTTCAGTTGTTCTTCGATGAACCCCTGATGGACATTATTGTCAGGGAAAGCAATACATACTATGAGTACACCATGGCAAACACTATGCTTTCACCAAGATCACGCCTACACCAGTGGAAGGACACAACTGTGGCAGAGATGTATCTGTTCTTTGCCACAATAATGCTTATGCCACATGTGTATAAGCATAGTGTCAGCACATACTGGGCGACAGACCGCCTGATTTCAACCCCTGCTTTCAGTGACATTATACCAGTGAATAGATTTGTGTTACTGTTACGTATGTTACACTTTTCAGACAAAACCAGGCCTGACAGAAGCGACAGGTTATATAAGATCAGACGTGTGTTTATGTACCTGAAACAAAAGTGCTGTATGTATTTTTATCCCTTCAGGAAGCTTGTTATTGACGAGTCTTTGATTTTGTTCAAAGGAAGACTCTCATTCAAGCAGTATATACCAAGCAAGAGGAAACGCTTTGGTATAAAGTTATTTGTTCTGTGTGATTGCAAAACTGGTCTGGTTTTGGATATAATTGTGTACACTGGCGGTAAAACAATGGAAGATACCAGGAAGTTACTGGGTATCTCTGGTGATGTGGTTAGAACAATGATGGAGCCATATCTTGGTAAGGGGCATATTTTATATACTGACAACTGGTACACAAGCCCTATACTCAGTGATTTCTTGCGAGTGAACATGACAGATGTGTGGGGCACAGTGCGTAGAAGTCGTAAACATATGCCTAGGTTCGAAGCTGGCAGTCGTAGAGGTGAAGTGCAGGTGTTTGCTGCCAATGACATCATGGCATTTCGGTGGCATGACAAACGTGATGTCACACTGCTGACATCAGTTCACCGACACGAAATGGTAGAGACTGGCAAGCAGAATAGAGAGACCAAAGAACCTATTGTAAAACCTGCAGCTGTGATGGATTACAACCTCAATATGCGCTTAGTGGACAAATGTGACATGCAGATTGGGTTTGCTGACTGTGTTCGCAAGAGTTATAAGTGGTACATAAAACTGTTTTTCCATCTTCTTGACATTTCCATGCTGAATGCTTATAATATGTATAAGTTGAAGACCAAGAACAAACCCAAATATGGTGAATTTTGTTTGTCAGTCATCAGACAAATAATATTCAAGTACCAAGAAACAACACCTGCAATAGACCAGCGCCCACGAAATTATCAACACATGTCCTCTCGTCTGAGGCCTGGTGATCACTAACCCATACCACTGCCTGCTACTACTGCCAAGAAAAATGCTCAGAAGAGGTGTTTTGTCTGTGGACATACCACAAAACGCCAACAAAAACGCAGAGACACACGTTTTATGTGTGAGGAGTGTAAGACACCATTGTGCTTATACCCATGTTTCAAAGAATTCCACAAGCTGCAGCACTTCTAATAAAGTGTCCAGTGATTGTACATATGTATATATATTATAAAGCAATCGTAATAAACATTTGTTTACATTGTTTGTGTAAACAAGTTTTAGCAACATTATAATGATACGAGTGTTTTTGCTATAATTGTGTTACATTCAACGAGTGTATATTTGAACATTGCACAATAATTTGGTCTCACAGGCCACAAAAGTTATGTGAAAAAATAAAATAGTGAAAAAAACAAGAAACCATCGAATACAAGTAAATAAAAGTTTACCGGGTGAGCGGCAGTCGCCGCTGTTGCCGCCAGCAGATCAATTTCAGCAAACTTCAGGACTCTATATCTCGGTAAGTACTGATGGGAAAATTTTTTTTTGGGACTAAAACAATCAGAAAAATAATCTTAACATTTTCATAAGAAAAAATAATTTTTTTTTTTTTCGAATATTTTGCGACACCAGAAACAACTTCAGGATTTGGCCCTTCGACAGTCAAAGGGTTAATATTGAAGTATGCTCTCAGGAGTGGGAATTTATCATTCTGACTGCAGCCTTATGCTGGGTTATTAATGGTCTTAGGTGATTTAATGTTGATCCCCATGCACAAATTCCATATGCAAGATAAGGGTAGAGGAGTGAATGATAGTGCAAGGAGAGTTGATTGTGGAACATAGTACCCTATCTTTGAGAGTATGCCTACCATCTTAGATATTTTCTTGGAATTTTGTTGTATGTCTGGAATTTGAGGCTACTGTCAAGGTGTATTTCATATAGTGTTATGTTAAGTGCAACATTTGCAGCTTTGTTTCCAGACTTAATGAAATAGGTTTTGTCAGTATTGAGGGCAAGCTTATTAATCATCCAGGTAGATATTTTCTGCAGTTTGGTATTGTTGGCCAGTATGACTGGGTTTGGGCGAGTGAAGATGTATGCTGTCATATGTAAGTAATGTGGGTTCGAGTAGTTGTGATGCATTCATTAGGTCATGGATGTAAATGAAAGAAGTGGACCAAGGACACTTCCTTGTGGGGGACACTGTGATTGGTAGAGTAGAAGTTTGCTCCATTTGTGTACACACTGGCTTCTGTTACTAATGTATGACTTTAGGTAGTTCAGGGAGTGCCCTCTTATAACTGTTAATTTGATGTGCTGCAAATCATGATCAACTGTATCAAAAGCTGAGAAAAATAATGAACTGACCCTACCTATTGACTGCTTAAACACCTGTCCGTCAGACTACCTCATGGGCACCTACCCGAATACACTATTCCTAACCCCAACCAACCCAACAGAAGTCTCGCTCAGCACCCTTAAAAACAAGGCACGAGACAAATAACGAAACTTTTTTTTTTTTTTTTTTTTTTTACATGTTTTCTCCTGCCTTGTTTTTTAAGGGTGTTGAGTGAGACTTCCGTTGGGTTGGTTGGGGTTAGGAATAGTGTATTCGGGTAGGTGCCCATGAGGTAGTCTGACGGACAGGTGTTTAAGCAGTCCCTAGGCAGGGTCAGTTCATTATTTTTCTCAGGAAAGAGGTCCATTATGCTTTTTATAAACCTGCTATCCATTTTTAGGGTATTAAATAGGTTTTTCATTGAAAGTTACATTTTGGACAAATAGGAAAGAAGCCAATCTAAAATACACCAGTCATAAAATTGTCAGGTTAAGTTTGGTAGCATTGTTAGGTTATATAGATGAACGTCTTTTTCCATAGCCATAAATATACTGTATATTTTCATTGCACAGCACTAAATGTTGGATTTACATACACCTGGTCCTAAAGTAAACATTGATTTTTCTTGTATTCTTTTGTTGCTCTCCAGAAAGAGTTGTAGTGCTGGGTTGAAGTTTTTCAGGTTCCTATATAAATAGAAATGCACTGTAGTAGGAGTGTTTTGGAAGATGAGTAGTGGGAGTGTTGGAACCTTATTGGATGATTGTTCCAATTGCTGATTTCTTTGGTAACATTAGCTTTCAGGTGATTTGCTGTTTTAGATCCCCAAGCACCTACAAGTGAGGTAGTAATAATTATAGTAGTACAGGGTAAGTAATGTTTGTATAGGTGTATTACTAAATGCATTTTTTGCTATTTAAGTGTATGACATTTTAAGGTGGAACTTGTAGACTTGGTGTATTCTGTATTAATCTTTGTACATGGTTATGTAGTTAATATTAAAATGACATTTTTAACATTGATCTTGAGGGCACAGTGGTGACTTTCATTCCATATTAAAATAACATAAAATTTAGGCAATGTGCATGTCATGATATTTCACTTATTGTATAATTCAGCAAGTAAATTAAGGCAGATATTTCCTAGTTGTCTAATGCTGAGCTCAAGCTTTGCGTTAAGCTACTTGGATTTTAAGTTGTGCTTTGAGTTAAGGCTTCTGGCCGTAGCTGAAACTTGAGCAAGGTCAAACTTTTAGCTCCGACTTCACGTTTTAGGAAGCCGTTTGCTTCTAGAACTGATTTCAGTGTATTGTGTAGCTCCAACTTCTAATCCTATCAGTTGAGCTGGATTTTGTGGGGTTGGAGCTAACCTTCCCTTCCTTGGATCAATTCAGATCCCTTCCCATTAAAGGGCATTGTATGGCTCCATGTTTAGTCTCTCATGAAACTAGTTATAGTAATAAATGTAATACTGAGTTTACCTAGGTTTAGTGATTTCACTTGTCAGTGTTATAAATGTCCTGGAGATTCGTTGTGCAGAAGTTGTCAAAGTCTGTACAAGCAGACTTAATGTATACCTGGAGGGATTGGGGGGGGGGTGGAATTTGGGTCCCCAGTCTTGGGGGCCCCTGAAGCTTATTGTTTTTAGTGTACTCATGGCACCCCTGCTTTCATTGGTGGTAGTTGCATCTTCTGCCAAGTCTTTTGCTTTCGTGAGGAGTAATTTTCGTATGTAGATTTGAGACTAGTCCTTCTGGTATTTTCAGTAGTATTGTGTAACTCCTGCATTTCAGGGAGTACAATCAAGAGGCTAGTAATTTAGGTGCTTATTGTACTTAAACATGCCATGAAAGCTCTGTATATTTTCCAGATTTGCAGTTTCACCTGCCCTGAAGGGGGCCATGTAGTGTAGCCTGACCTAACATAATCAGATGAATTTTTTCCGTTGTGATCTTCTGTAGCATGCAAAACTGTCAAATTGTTACAAATAGCAATTTTACAGGTGTTAGTGAAGAAATTGTTCAGGTGTTGGTAACTCTAGGAATGGAAGGTAAAGTATTAGCTATGGTTTGCTAGGCATGTCGTGTGACTGATTGGTCAGGTGTTACATGACGATACTAATGGTTGGTTGTAACTTCCATGGTGCATTCTAGCATAAAGGTAGCTAATGCAGTATTGGACAAGAATTTATTCCCTTGTCAGAACTCCAACATTACGTAGCATCCATGATACAGTACAGTTATGTGATAGTTACATTCCTGAAAACTGTTAGGTCAGTGTTAGATAAACTGAAGAACTTGAGAAAAGTAGGGTTACGTTCCTGGGAGCCACTAAAAAGCCAAACAATTTTTTTTAGACCAATAGCTCTTACAAAAATAATTGAATGAAATTGTAGTTGATTGTTGATATGTTTTTACTGTATAATAAGACCACAAATGCAACAGAAATATCTTCAAATTGTGTGTGCTGGTGGTTTGTGGATGATTGTGAAGAGTGGAGATGCACGGTTTGGCCCTACTGGGCTGAGGTGGATGGTTGTTGGTTGTCGGTTGTCAGCAGAAGTGGATGGTAGAGGTTCTGGTGGTACTAAAGTCAGTGTTGTATTGGAGTGTGCATAAATTATGTGAAGGATCTCTGGCCTCTTACCCTGCAGTACATTATACAGCTGACAGTAAGGCATAAGCTGGTCTAGACCCAGTTTCAAAGCATTGCTTCTAGATTTGTCAGGGTCCTCTTCAGTGAAAGTCTGCATATTTACCAATAATATGGAACTGCTCGCATAACTGCTGCAGTGTTAATAGTTTTTCTTCCGGTTCTTAACCCTTTGACTGTTTAAGTCGTACATATACATCTTATGCGCCACTGTCAGACGTATTTATATGCGTAAATTCTAGCCGCTTCAAATCAAGCGGGAGAAAGCTGGTAGGCCCAGATGTGAGAGAGTGGGTCTGTGGTCAGTGTGCACCACATAAAAAATCCTGCAGTGAGTAATGAGAAAAAAAAAACTTTTTATTAAAACAGACTTTGAGGTGTATTTTCGTGTAGTATTTATAGTTGTATTCTCATTTTCATGGTCTCGGGTGATAAAATGATAAACATATTACAGAAATAAAGATTTTTATTACTTTCACAATGAAAACTACCTTGAAATTGAGCTCAAAGTAGCGGAAATGTTCGATTTTTACCAATGTTCAGGAGTAAGCAAATCACAATACACGTCCAATACACTTCAGCTGGGGAGTCTAATATTTTCACTAGTGCACTGATATTATTTATACCATTTTTACAATAATGCAGTAGTCTGCATAACGGTAAATTTTGTATTTTTTTGTATGAATAAAAAATAAAAATAGAAAGCAATATTAATATAGGAGAGGCCTAGAGAAGTGACTAATGAATAGAGGATATGTTATTTTAGTGACAAGAATGTCTACATTGTTTATTCTGGACCCTATTTTGAAATTGGCATCTTTAATTTGTGTGAAATTGGCCAAATTGCCAATTTTTGACCACTTTATTGGGCAGTTCAAATCGGTAAATGGGCAGTTTCTTGTACTCAACTGATAGAAAAAATAGTTTTAAAGAAATAGCAGAGTTTGGTCAATTGGAACAACGGAATTAGCCAAAAACAGGGCTCAGTCGGCAAAATCGCCGATGTGTATATGTCGTCGAGACCGCTAACCTCGCGGGAGCGTAATTCCGTGAGTTTTCAACCAAATTTCGTACTTTTGGTGTCATTACCATTGGGAAAAGATTCTCTATCATTTCACAAGAATTTTTTTCCCCCCAATTTATCAACGTAGAATGAGTTTCAGAAAGGGCCCTGCGACAGTCAAAGGGTTGATCTTCTGTTATGTAGCTCCCTTGTATCTGTGCGTTGCGCTCTGCCAACATTTCCTGGCCTTCTATCTTCATCTAAGAGCTTTTTCACATCTTCATATCTTCAAAACCATCACCTGGTAATCTTGCCAGCTGAAAAATTTCCTGAGGATTTGAGTGAGGGGGGGGGGGGGAAGTGAAAGAATTAACTACAGGAGGCCATAATTTTCCCCAGCCTGCATTTGATGTTGATTGGGGTACTTCATTCCATGCACTATTAGCATAGCTGATGGCATCTGCAATGTTAAATTTATTCCAGAAACTTGGTACTGCCAGGTTGGAGTCGGTCCATTGATGCAGCTTTTTTTTTTTTTTTTAACACTTGAATGACTTAACTCCCTGATCCAGCCAGTGTTTGTATTAAAGATGTATTTGGTGGTAAAAATACAACTTGCATGCAGGGTCACATCCAGCAAAGCTTGTGGAAAAGTACGGGAATTATCGAGAATGAAGAGAGCCTTGAATGCGAGGTTCTTGCTGTGGAGGTAAAACTTGACTTCAGGAATAGTGATACTTAATCAGTCAATAAATATTTCCTGTCATCCATGCTGACTGGTTTGACCTCCAAATTACTGGTAAGGTGTTCATCTACACCTTTCAAAGTACAAGGATTCTTAGAGCGGTAAATAACCATGGGCTTACACGTGAAATTGCCTGGCACAGTACCACAAAGGAGCAAAGTGAAGTGATCCTTTGCTGCCTTGAAGCCTGGTGCACTTCTCTTGCATGGTTGAGAGTGGTTGGATTTGGTAAGTATCTGCCTAGTATGGGCCAGTATGTCTACTGCAGTGTTCCTCCATTATTGTTTATAATTCCCATCTTCCTTGTACAACCACTGGACAGTAGTGCAGAAACTGCTTACAGTAGTGAAAGATGAGTGGGACTTCTAAAGTTCTGTCATACATTTAACATTGCAGCTGCCTAGCCCCACATCAGTGGTGCAGGGGATATGCTGAAATCAACAATAAATGCAGATTGGAGAGAATTATAGCTTAATGTGGTGAATAATTTAACAGGCTTTCTGTTTAGTGTCAAGGAAATTGTTCAGCTGGCAAGGCCTCTGAAGACTTGCAGGCAGAACTATCAAAGGAAGATTAAGTCCAGAGGAAATGTTGGCAGAGCTGAATTCCCTGATGGAAAGGGTTCAGAGGATTAAGAGAAGCAGCCTGCAGAGAAAGATAAAACTTAGTTATGAGTCATACCATGTTTCTGCTAAACTTGCAGACTGACTAGGGCCCTGACACATCTAGAAACTGCCAAAATTGGATACTGGACCTAGCAGTGATGCCCTACTATTGGCTGAATAAAGTATGTATTGCTGGGTAAAACAGATGTATGATAGAATACTTCAAGGCTCTTGTCCTGAGTTGACCTCGGCCCAGGAACCCAAGTCCTCTACTTCATCCAGCAGCTCGGATGCCCAGTAGGGCCATGCCACACATCTTTGTTGATGTCAAGCTACTTGAGTAACCAGAATTTAAGGTAGTTAATCACAATTCTTAACTTTCTTAGGTTATGCTAGGTGAAACCCTGTGTACTTAAATGTGCCCATAACATCTGGTTGCCCTTTAGAATTGCTGTACTATATTTTAGGCGAATTGTGTACAGCTTTTTCTCAATGACTGAGTTCAGTTCCTAAGACCACATTAACCCTTTCAGGGTTTTGGCCATACTAGTACGGCTTACACACCAAGGTTTTTGACATATGTACTAGTACGCCTAAATTCTAGCGCCCTCAAATCTAGTGAAAGCTGGTAGGCCTGCATATGAAAGAATGGGTCTGGTCAGTGTGTGTGCAGTATAAAAAAAAATTCCTGCAGCACAGTGCATAATGAGAAAAAAAAAACTTTTTGGATTAAAACAGCAACTTTGCACTGTATTTTCGTATGGTATTTATTGTTGTATTCTAGTTTTCCTAGTCTCGTTCTATAGAATAGAAGACATGTTACAGAAATGGAGATGATTTTGACTGATTTTACAATGAAAAGTACCTTGAAATTGAGCTCAAAATAGCACAAATGTTCGATTTTTACCAAAGTTCAAAAGTAAACAAATCATGCTAAGCGTCCAATACATGTCAACTGGCGAGTCTAATATTCTTTCACAAGTGCGCCGATATTATTTATACCATTTTTTACACTAATGCAGTAGTCTGCATAACTGTAAATCTTTAATTTTTTGTGAATAAAAATTCAAGTGGAAAGCAAAAGAATGTAAGAGGGGCGTTGGGACGTGACTAATGAACAGAGGAAATGTTTTAATACCAGGAATGTCTTTCTTGTTTATTCTGGACCCTATTTGGAAATTGGCATCTTTTGAAATTTGTGTGAAATTGGCAAAATTGCTAAATTCTGACCACTGTATTGGATAGTTGAAATCAGTAAATGGGTGGTTTCTTGCACTCGTTAGATAGAAAAAGTTATAGCGAAATATTCATGATTTTTGTCAACTAGCAAAGTGGAATTGGCTGGAAATGCTCAAAGTGGGCAAAATAGCAGATACATAAACATCTTCAAGACTGCTAACTTCACGAGAGTATAATTCCGTAAGTTTTCCATCAAATTTCGTACTTTTGGTGTCATTATGATCGGGAAAAGTTTTTTTTTTTTTTTTTTTTTTTAAATTTGGGCGACCCTGAGAAAGTCTGAGGGCCTGTCGGCCTTGAAAGGGTTGAATGAATTCGTCGCGAAGTGAGGAGCATACTTTAATGGTAGTGGGTTTGTCAACCATCTTTGATATTGTTTTAATGTTACCTTTGCACCATTTAAAACATTTCTGGTATATTTTAAATGTTTATACAGTAGTGTACTGTTGAAATAGAGGAAATTTGCTCTAATATATATAAATTTAGGTATAAATTCTGGTCAGAGGTGTCAAAGTAACCTGGTTTTTCCCAAAAAAGCTAATTCTTATTCTTTCACGTATAACTCCTTTTTTTTTTTTTTAACGTATACAGTGAATCCCCGCATTTCGGTGGCCACGTCTTTCGTGAAATCCGACTTTTGGCAACTTCTTTCGGCAAAATATAGCCCTGCAATTCGTGATTGGCCTCGTGATTCGTCAGTTATGCGGAACGCATCTGTGCAGCCGATACCTCAATAAGGATTCGTTTAAGACTCTGTATACCATCTACGTCAGGCCCATACTGGAGTATGCAGCACCAGTTTGGAATCCACACCTAGTCAAGCACGTCAAGAAATTAGAGAAAGTGCAAAGGTTTGCAACAAGACTAGTCCCAGAGCTACGGGGATTGTCCTACGAAGAAAGGTTGAGGGAAATCGGCCTGACGACACTGGAGGCCAGGAGGGTCAGGGGAGACATGATAACGACATATAAAATACTGCGCGGAATAGACGAGGTGGACAAAGACGGGATGTTCCAGAGATGGGACACAGACACAAGAGGTCACAATTGGAAGTTGAAGTCTCAGATGAATCAAAGGGATGTTAAGAAGTATTTCTTCAGTCGTAGAGTAGTCAGGCCATGGAATAGCCTAGAAAGTGATGTGGTGGAGGCAGGAACCATACATAGTTTTAAGGCGAGGTATGAGAGAGCTCATGGGGCAGGGAGAGAGGGGACCTAGTAGCAATCAGCGAAGAGGCGGGGCCAGGAGCTGTGACTCGACCCCTGCAACCACAAATAGGTGAGTACATTTCAGTGTGGCATGATTTGTGGGGGAGTGACCATCACTTCACGTGTTCGAAAGATATATTTCATTGTAATCCATTGGTTTTTTGTGCTTGCAACTCTTAAATAAGCCACCATGGGCCCAAAGAAAGCTCAGTGCCTGTCCTTTGGTTAAGAAGGAAAGAAACAATAGAATTCAAGAAAAAACTCGTAGCAAAGTACCTAAGTGGATGAGGAAGAGGGGAGAATGTGCCTCCTTCAGGGATTCTAATATGTACAGTACAAAAGAAGCGGGTATCGATGAAGGCTATGGCACCAGCCAGCAATAGTGTAGCATTAAGTGTGGCAAGCAAGTAAAGTGATTAAGCGACAGAAAGACACGATAGTAACTCCAATGTTCTTCGTGTATAGGGCCACTGAACATGTGCTGCCCTGCTATCTTCCACCACCCTAAACCTAGGCCAGCATCTCTTCCATCAAACTAATTAAACTAACATCTCCAAGGTAAGTGTAAATATTTCTTATTTATTAATTACGTACATTGTGTGATTAGTGGTGGCCTCTGCTGCCGCCTCCACTACCATTATGTACGGCTTCTCTGTGGCCCTTATAAACCACCACGTACATTGACATTTTATTAATTCTAGAGTATATATCAAGTTTGTTTATTAATATTGTCATACTAGATGAATTGTGATAGATAAACCGTTGATATTAGCATCATATTGAAGCATAATAAACTCCTCCCTCACCTACCTGTCTGCCATATACCAAGTCTTCAATAAAGGCAAGTGTGATGTTAAATCCTCATTTATCCATTTTATTAGTGCTCTATATTTCATTGTTTTCTGTATTTAAATCTAATATTTGATCTTTAAGAATTTTGTTAATGCTTTTGGGTGTTTGAAATGGATTAATTGTAGTAACATTTCTTATGGGGGAAGTGGTTTTGCCATTAGTGAATTTCAACTTTCAGCAGACTCTGGAACGCATTAATCACGAAAAATGAGGGTCCACTGTAATATGAAATATGGTTCTTATTGTATATGAAGAATTTAAATGCAAAAGTGAAAGTGGGGCAACTAATGGAAAACTTTTTGCCTGGAATGCAAAATTCACTGCTATACCATCTGTTCAGGTTGACCATTAATTAGGTAATAAACTAATAATACAGTGGACCCCCGGTTAATGATATTTTTTCATTCCAGAAGTATGTTCAGGTGCCAGTACTGACCGAATTTGTTCCCATAAGGAATATTGTGAAGATTAGTCCATTTCAGACCCCCAAACATACATGTACAAACGCACTTACATAAATACACTTACATAATTGGTTGCATTGGGAGGTGATCGTTAAGCGGGGGTCCACTGTATATCTTTATTTACTACAAGTACAAGGTATAAAGGCATAGCTGACATCAGTGACATTCTACTATATAGAAAGCCGCTTGTTCTGTAGAGCATTTCAGGCAAAATAGGTCAGTTTTGTCCCAGGATGTGACCCACACAAGTCTAACACCCAGGTACCCATTTCACTGATGGGTGAACACACAACCAGTGTAGGGAAAAAGTGTCCAATGTTTCCTCCCTCTTCACCGGGAATCGAACACGAACCCTCACCGTGTGAAGTGAGAGCTTTTGCCACCAGGCCATGGGGCACTGTGGTTTATTAACCCTTTCAGGGTTGGGGCCGTACTAATACGCATAAATTCTAGCGTCTTCAAATCTAGCGAGAGAAAGCTGGTAGGCCTACATATGAAGGAATGAGTGTGGTCAGTGTGCACAGTATAAAAAATAATCCTGCAGCACAGTGCATAATGAGAAAAAAACCGACCATGCTGTCGCTTTAAAACAGTGACTTTGCAGTGTATTTTCATATGCTATTTATGGTTGTATTCTAGTTTTCCTGGTCTCATTTTATAAAATGGAAGACATATTACAGATTGAGATGATATTGATTGGTTTCACAATGAGAAGTACAGTGGACCCTCGACATTAGATACTAATCCGTTCCTGAGAGCTATCGAATGTCGAAAATATCGTAAGTAGAATTAATTTTCCCCATAAGAAATAATGGAAATCAAATTAATCCGTGCAAGACACCCAAAAGTATGAAAAAAAAAAATTTACCATGAAATATTAAGTTTAATGTAACAGAATAATTACAATAACAATAATAGAATAACAATAATAGAATAACAATAATAGAATAATAACAATAATAGAATAATAACAATAATAGAATAATAACAATAATAGAATAATAACAATAATAGAATAATAACAATAATAGAATAATTGACACTTGCCTTTAACCCTTTCAGGGTCCGTCCCGTAGATCTACGGCTTTACGTTCAGGGTCCAAACCGTAGATCTACGCCAAAATTCTAGCACCGTCAAATTTAGCTCGAGAAGGCTGGTAGGCCTACAACTGGGTGGTCAGTGTGCACACCATAGAAAAAAATCTGGACGCCCACATGGCATTGTGGGAACGCCGGCAAAGTAGCTTTGTTCATAGTGCCTGGCGGCAAGGAAGCTCTCACTCCCCACTCGCTCTCCGGGGGAATTCTGACTCCTCTTCACAACTTAGTTCAAAGACTGATGGAAGTGGAGCTGAAGACGAATTCTATGGTTTTGAACCATATGGTACCATTGTGCCATATGGTACCATTGTGCCATACGGTACCATTGTGCCATACGGTACCATTGTGCCATACGGTACCATTGTGCCATACGGTACCATTGTGCCATATGGTACCATTGTGCCATATGGTACCATTGTGCCATATGGTACCATTGTGCCATACGGTACCATTGTGCCATACGGTACCATTGTGCCATACGGTACCATTGTGCCATACGGTACCATTGTGCCATACGGTACCATTGTGCCATACGGTACCATTGTGCCATACGGTACCATTGTGCCATACGGTACCATTGTGCCATACGGTACCATTGTGCCATACGGTACCATGGTGCCATACGGTACCATGGTGCCATACGGTACCATGGTGCCATACGGTACCATGGTGCCATACGGTACCATGGTGCCACATGGTACCATGGTGTGGAAAATTTTTTGGATTTTCCGAAACTATAGTGCCTAATAGGTGTTTAATGTGCCGATATGAGTCAAAAATGTATTTGAAAATAGAGTAGACCACAAGAGTTCCCTTTGCGCATGCGCGGATGTGCGGGGGAGAGAGGCGCGGATTGTTTTGAAGGTGGTGAGGAGGCTGAGGAAACCGGGAAGGAGGAAACTGGCGTTCACGGGGGCCCAAGGATCGATATGGGCCTCAATTCATAATAGGAAGTGTCGTGACTGTCCCTAGTGAAGAGTGAGGGAACGCGATTTACGGGACCACGGTAATAGTGGTAAAAAGTGTGATAAGAGTAGGACCGGGTGACTGACGCGTCACTATGGACTGTGTCCAGGGGAAATACCCGTGTGTTAATCCTCGCTCATCGGCCTCAGATCTTAATGGAGTGACCTCTAATTTGTATAATAGTTATGAGACGTTAAATTGTCTTGTGAATGGTAATGTAATCAGTGATAATAACATTGAGTTAAGAGAATGCGGGATGTGAAATAAGTCGCCTTGCTCCGAGTGAACACGTTAGACCTTGTTGTTCCCGAGGCGGGGAAAGTGAAGCTCATTGATCCACGATTTCTAAACCGGGACAAACCGACGGATACCTCGTCCTGCCGGAATGAGAACCGTGTCGGTGTAGCAGGACATCGAAAATGAGATGGTGAATGGAAGAAATAAGGAGTATCAATCACCCACAGTTAAGTAACACTTCTAGTTATAACAAACTTATGCTGGCCAGTTGTGTTATGTTGTAATTAGATAGGTTATGAGTGATCCAGCTACATCAAGTGACCACCGGAGAACAGCTGGTAAGTGGTGGGATTATGTATAAATGTTTTTCCTTGATGGATGTATCCATGTGTATCCTACCCCCCCCCCCTCATTCAGCTAAACTAATATAATCTATACAGTCCACAATTAACTAGTAGCACCGTACTTGTGGGTGCTACCCAATCCATACTGGTCTCGGATAGATATGGATAAGATTGTGAGGTCGAAGGGGCCACCTGTAGTGACCAGAGGTGGTTAAGTTTTCTCACATGTCTACACGGGGTGACTACGGTAAACAATATGGTTGTCTCCCAATGAGATTACTTGTATGTATATAATGTTGAGGTACATACAGATAAACACCCTAGAAAATTTTCCATACATGGTGCCATGTGGTACCATGGTGCCACGTGGTACCATGGTGCCATATGGTACAGGGACCCTAATGGAAATAAATGTCTGACTTTTTTGGGTTATCCTAGGTTCTCCAAACATGTGCTGCTAAGTATGATCTATGTAACTTTATTTGTGTATAACTAAATAAACTTATGATGTCACATGCACTTGAGTAAGTTTATTCAGGTGTACAGAAATACATTTGCATAATTATACATAGCATACGTATAAAATCCTAGGATAACCCAAAAAAGTCAGGGTGACTTATTTCTATAGTTATCCCTGTATCTGTACCATATGGTGTCCTGTACTGTATGGTACCCTGTACCATATGGTACCCTGCACCATATATTATCCTGTACTGCATGGTACCCTTTACCACATAGTACAATGTACCATATGGTACCCTGTAACATATGATGCCGTGTACCGTATGGCCAAGAGGTGTTGGTGGCATGAGACACCAGCCAAGACTGAGTGGCGACCCCAAGCTAGCTAGTGACTCCACAGTTTGAGACAAAGTGCTTCGTCATCCACCTCAAGGAACACGTAAAGTTCCTGTACACTTGTAAATATATGATAGAACATTACTAATATACAA
This sequence comes from Cherax quadricarinatus, assembly GCF_038502225.1. Lineage (NCBI taxonomy): Eukaryota > Metazoa > Arthropoda > Malacostraca > Decapoda > Parastacidae > Cherax > Cherax quadricarinatus. The sequence continues at coordinate 17,697,984 of NC_091325.1, forward strand.
CATTTTTGCATATTTTTATTGTAAACAACTGTAAACAAAATAATAATGAAAATATTAGTGTGTTTTGAATACAGCAGTACCATATGGTACAATGAACCATATGGCATCATTGTATTGTATGGTACAGTGTACCATATGGTACCATTGCATCATATGGTACCATAAGGTACCATTGCACCATATGGTACCATTGTATCATATGGTACCATTGTATCATATGGTACCATTGTACCAAATGGTGCCATTCTACCATATGGTACCATTGTATCATGTGCCATTGTGCCATATTGTACCATATGGTGCCACTATCATATGATGCCATTGTACCCTATGGTACCATTGCATGCTATGGCACCATTGTACCATATGGTACTATATGGTACCATTGTATCATGTGCCATTGTACCATGTACCATATGGTACCATTGCACCCTATGGCACCATTGTATCATGTGCCATTGTACCATATGGTACCATTGTATAAGGTGTCATTGTACCATATGGTACCATTGCATGCTATGGCACCATTGTACCATATGGTACTATATGGTACCATTGTATCATGTGCCATTGTACCATGTACCATATGGTACCATTGCACCCTATGGCACCATTGTACCATATGGTACTATATGGTACCGTTGTATTCAACACAACCGCACTAATATTTTCATTGTTTACAATAAACTTGTAAACAAGTTTTGTAAGCAATATAATGAACAAATTAGTGCAGTTATTGTGTTGAATACAATGAGTGTACACATATACAATGTACATTATATTGGTCTCACAGGCCACAAATGTTGTTAGAAAAAAAAAATTAGGAAAAAGTATAAAAAACATAAAATAAAAAAATGGGATTTTGCGGAAGTCACCGATGTTGCCGCCACCCGGTCATTTTGGGTCAACTTCCCACCGCTGTATCTCGGTAAGTACTGATCAGAAAAAACTTTTTTTTTGTCTTATTACCTTCACAAAAATATACTCTTTAATTCTGTAATTTTTTTTTTTTTTTTTTTTTTCCCCTTCTCAAAATTTCTTGGGACACTGGAGCACCACTTCAGATTTTGGCCTTGGACCCTGAAGGGGTTAATGAAGATCTGGTGATGATTGGTGGGATGGGAGGAGGGGAGTGTGTGGATGGTGTTAGTGTTTAGAAGGGGAATCCCCTTCCATTAGGACTTGAACTGGCAGCCTCACCATGCTATGCCACTACGATTCTTAAATCTTTCCAACCAACCTTTGCTGGCCTTAACTTCACTTACATCACTAGTTGCAGGCAATTTCTTTACCAAATCATCATGCACTCACACGCGCGCACTCCACTTTCGTACTTTGCAATTATCTCTCTCCATTTCAATAGTCATTAGCACCTTTTTTCTCAAAGGGTTGGCACTAGAAGCTTTCTTGGGGCCCATGGTTACGTATTTTGCAGAAACAAGCACCAAAAACAGTGATATGGAATGTACCGAATGTATCCTCAGATGCGTGCACACTGGCTGGCTTGTAAACACTGGGCAGTTCAGGCCACACGTGGACACGTCTCGTATGAATCGTCTGGAATGTCGGGTTTTCCATCAAATGTCGAGGCAAAATTTTTGCACTAAAATGCATCGAATATCGATGCCATCGAATGTCGGGGGTCCACTGTACCTTGAAATTGAGCTCAAAGTAGCAGAAATGTTCGATTTTTGCAGAAGCTCAAAAGTAAACAAATCGTGCCACGTGTCCAATACACGTCAACTAGCTAGTCTAATATTCTTTCAAAAGTGCGCTGATATTATTTATACCACTTATACACTAATGCAGTAGTCTGCATAATAATTTTTTTTTTTTTTTTTTTTTTGATAAAAATTCAAAGTGGAAAGCAAATAAAATGTAAAAGGCCTGGGAAAGTGACTAATGAACAGTTATTTTAGTGCCGGGAATGTCTGTCTTGTTTATTCTGGGCCCTATTTGGAAATTGGCATCTTTTGAAATTTGTGAAATTGGCAAAGTTGCCAATTTCTGACCACTTTATTGGATAGTTGGAATCGATAAATGGGTGGTTTCTTGTACTCATTTGATAGAAAAAAATGAAGTTCTAGCAAAGTAGTTGATTTTTGCCGACTGGTACACTGGAATTGGCTGAAAATAGGGCTCAGTGGGCAATGCTGCCAATGTGTAAACATCGTTGAGACCGCTAACCTTGCAAGAGCATAATTCCGTGAGTTTTCCATTCTAATTTCGTACTTTTGGTGTCATTATGGTCGGAAAAAGATTATAATTTTTTTTCTCCCCCCAAAAATTTCCGACCCTGAGAACAAGTTTAGGGGAGGGCCTGCCAACCCTGAAAGGGTTAAAGTAAATTCTAGAGAAAGTTTGAAAGATAAACAGTAGGCCAACAAGTAGAAAATCACGCACAACTAACCCTTATTAGTGACGTTTCACTCTGTGAAGGCTATATATAGCGAGTTATATAGTGAAAACTACGAAGGTAAGTTTTAAGTTTGTTGACTAACCTCTTTGACTTGCCATGTATTAACCATTTAATTTATAAAGAATTAACATTTCTTAAAGGTAGTGCATTTATTTTCCTATTTCAGGGAAGTGGTGATCATCAGTCTTAAAACACCATTATGGATTATGCACAGAGTTATGAAGATTTGGAAAAACTTTTTTTAAATGAGTTGGTTAAAAATAGAAAGTTCATGGCAGCACTGGCTTATATGAAACCAAATCGTACCGCAGAAGAAATGTTTTCCTATATTTGGAGTCTGGATGAAGCTCATAGGTTTCTGACACCAGCTTTGCTTCCTTCAAGCAAGTCAAAAGATGCATCTTGTGTGTATTGTAGACAGGGAGACATTGCCCACAAGCTTGGTAATTTAGATAAGGCATTAAAATTGTATAATTTAGCTATAGTATCTGCCCCACATCCAGCTATTATGACAGGAAATTCATCTTTTGATAAAGACAATACCAGAGTGCTTGGTAATGTGTACGGAGATTTGGCACAAGCCTACATGTCTCGGTCTGTTTTACTGTTTGATATGGAGCAGTATGAAAAATGTTTTAATGACATCGATCGTGCCTTGGAGCTTGATTGTTTACCGCCATCACAGAAAGTAAAGATACTAGAAATAAAAGAAAAGTGTCAGAAAATTTTCTTGGAAGGAAAGATTAAGGAACTGAGTGCTTCAGAAAAGGCTTTAAATACTTCTCAATCATCATTTGCTTATGTAAATCCTATGCCTCCCAAATTAACAGAGTGCAACTCTGCTATACCATGTGTGAGCAGTGCTGTCACACTCGCTTACACGCCCTTGCAAGGACGACATCTGACTGCAAATAGAGGCATTGTTCCAGGTAAGGAATGTGTGAAGATAAAAAACTTTAGATTTAAATATTTTATAATCGATGCATCCTCTTCCAGGGGGCTCCTTGGTGTGGTGAAGAGGGTCTTGGTCTGAGAAATTAGAACTTTGGGTCTCCTTCCTCAAACTGAACCTAATTACCTCCAATCCTCCCTTCCCAATCCCAGCCTCTCCATTCCCCCTTTCTCCCTTTCCTCCCCATCCCTCCCTTTTTTTCAGCCTTTGGGATTCTTCCCAAAGGCACTAATTCCTAGGTGGAGAAAGGGTACCGGGATCCATTCCATTCTACTGAGGTCCTTGGTGTAGTAGTTTGCCATGGAATGTGAATCACCTAGAGGTGTCCCGATCCCTTTCTGGTCTCCCGGGGGGTGGCTTTGGGTATCTTTTGGGAGACTAGTGTATCTCTGGAGGCTGCCTGTCGGATCCCAGGGGGTGGTGGGTGTCCGGCCGCCCTATTTTGTCCACTGAGGTGGCTCAGCAGATGTGGGGTTGCTATCCCAGGTTGCAACCTCACATCTGGCATGAAGGGTAGGGTATGGCACAGCACAGGTTCCATGCTGCCTCTGCACTACTTGCTGTGCTAGGTTCCTCTTGGGTGTGGAGATGGGGGGTTTATAACCCCTTTTTTGCCTCCTAGGAGTTATTCCTCCATGTCCCTGCCCCCACCCCCCCCTTTTTTTTTCCCCCCCATCTCTAAGTGACATAACCACCACTCATGGGTTTAAATTTTGTTACTAAAACTCTCCAAATTACTTTCACTCGACGCTCTGTCGCCTGATCATCCACTGTACCTATATGGTTTGCATATCCCAGAATGTGATACGGTTAGGTTTCTCGGCCTTCTGTTTGACCGTAGGTTATCCTGGAAACCTCTCATTACCTCTGAAGGCAATTTGCCATAGCCAGTTGAACCTCCTTAAAACCCTAGCTCATCTTTCATGGGAGGGCTGGTCGTAGAACTCCAACTACATTCAGCCCTAATTTTACAGAAACTATGGCAACCAGATATATTCAGCAGCCTCTTCTACAACTCGAGCCTTAATCCCATCCATCACCAGGGATTAAGATTATGCCTCGGTGCTTTTCGCTTTTTGCCAGTCGAGAGCCTCTATGCAGAGGCAAATATTCCATCCTTGTTCTATCGCAGTGATGCTCATTGCCTTTGCTATTATGTTCAATCTCCTGACCTCTGCAATCCTTCCACATATAGGATTGTCACTGATGTTAGTTGACTTTCTTCTTGTTCATTGCTCCTGTTTACTCCGTCCCTTCTCTCTTCGCCTACATTCGCTCGTCTTTTCAGTTACCACTTTTTCATGTAGCATCCCGATTTTTTGGGAAGTTCCGATGGTTCATGTCTGCTCTTTCCCACTGCCATGCGCAAAAGCCCAACTACCTACGGTTGCTTTATATATATATATATATATATATATATATATATATATATATATATATATATATATATATATATATATATATATATATTATATATATTATATATATTATATATATATATATATATTTATATATATACATATTTGTATATATTATATATATTTTATATATATTATATATATATATATATATATATATATATATAGTGTATATATATATGTATATATATGTATATATATTTGTATATATATATATATATATATATATATATATATATATATATATATATATATATATACAGTGGACCCCCGCATAGCGAACTTAATCCGTGCAAGAGGGCTGGTCGTTATGCGAAATGTTCGCTATGCGAATTAATTTTCCCCATAAGAAATAATGGAAATAAAATTAATCCGTGCAAGACACCCAAAAGTATGAAAAAAATTTTTTTTTACCACAAAAAAATGTTAATTTTAGTACACACAAACTGAAAAAGGCATGCACAATTACATGACACTTACTTTTATTGAAGATCTGGTGATGATTGATGGGATGGGAGGAGGGGAGAGAGAGTGTTAGTGTTTAGAAGGGGAATCCCCTTCCATTAGGACTTGAGGTAGCAAGTCCTTTTCCGGGGTTACTTCCCTTCTTCTTTTAATGCCACTAGGACCAGCTTCAGAGTCACTGGACCTCTGTCGCACAACAAATCTGTCCATAGAGCTCTGTACCTCCTGTTCCTTTACGATTTGTCTAAAATGGGCCATAACATTGTCATTGAAATAGTCACCAGCACGGCTTGCAACAGCTGTCAGGGTGATTTTCATCCATAAAGGTTTGCAGTTCAACCCACTGTGCACACATTTCCTTAATTTTTGAAGTAGGCACAATGGATTCCACAACTGGCATAGGCTTCTCAGGGTTAGCCCCAAACCCTTCAAAATCTTTCTTAATTTCCATACTAATTCTCACCCTTTTTACCACAGGGTTGGCACTAGAAGCTTTCTTGGGGCCCATGGTCACTTATTTTCCAGAAACAGCACCGAAAACACTGTAATAATACGAAATATTCCGAGTGTATGCTTGAATGTTACCGCGGAGGCTGGCTGGTAAACAATGGGACGGGAGGCACATGTGAGGCTGGCTGAGGCCGCACATTGGACGCGTCTCGGACGAAGGTCGCTGAGCGGGTTTTTGTCCACTATGCGGGGCAAAATTTTGGCGAACAAAGCGTTCGCTATGCGGGGGTCCACTGTATGTATATATATATATATATATATATATATATATATATATATATATATATATATATATATATATATATATATATATATATATATTTATCTTTATTTATTTATTTATTTTTATATTTTATTTTTATTTATTTTTATTTATTTTTATTTATTTTTATTTACTTATTTATTTATTTTTATTTATTTATTTATTTATTTTTATTTATTTTTATTTATTTTTATTTATTTTTATTTATTTTTATTTATTTTTATTTATTTTTATTTATTTTTATTTATTTTTATTTATTTTTATTTATTTTTATTTATTTTTATTTATTTTTATTTATTTTTATTTATTTTTATTTATTTTTGTTTATTTTTATTTATTTTTATTTATTTTTATTTATTTATTTATTTTTATTTATTTTTATTTATTTTTATTTATTTTTATTTATTTTTATTTATTTTTATTTATTTTTATTTATTTTTATTTATTTTTATTTATTTTTATTTTTATTTATTTTTATTTTTATTTATTTTTATTTATTTTTATTTATTTTTATTTTTATTTATTTTTATTTTTATTTATTTTTATTTTTATTTATTTTTATTTTTATTTATTTTTATTTTTATTTATTTTTATTTAATTAATTCATATTCAAATCTCATTCTTGTGCCATTGCAGTGTACACTAATGGTTCCAAGTTTTCTGACTGCATCTGATTTGCAGCAGTTTCTGGACAGCGTTGTGAAAGGGGCATTTATTATCCCCGGCTAGCGTTTTTATGGCTGCAATTATATGCCATTCTTGTAGCACTTATCCATATTGCCTCTATGCTTGTCACCATTTGTGATCATTTCAGATTCCCTTAGTGCTTTACAGGCTATACAAAAATTTGATGAAAGTCATCCCCTGGTTCTTCGTATCCAACTTTGGTTACACCATTTCTGTAGCAAACAGTTTTTTGTTGGGTCCCTGGGCAATGAACAGGCAGACACTGCTGTGTGGTCAGCAATACACGACCTCCCAGTTTCATATAGGTGTTCCATTCAGACTATTTTGCTGTGATTGCTACCCACCTTTGCACTTGTTCGCAACAATGTTGATCTGATCTGCTCTATAATAAACTATGTTCCATTAAACAGAGTATAGGTTTCTGGCAGTCTGTCATCAGTGTCGAGGTTGGGAGACTACTCTCTCCTTTCTTCACATCAGCCACACTATTCTTACAGGTATCTCGTGGAGAGGCACCCTGTTCCACTCTTAAGAATTGTCAGGTTTCGGTTTGTTTTTGTTGGACTGCCCACTCTATCAACGAGCATGCAGAATTTACCTCAGTCATCACCGCTCTACTGCCCTTGCTTTACCTTCCCTTCTTGCTGATGGACCCCTCTTTTAACCCAAACTCTGACTTTTTGACAGCAACTGATTTACTGCGCTAACTCTGATGCCTCTAGTATTCCTCGTGGCCCTTTCTACCTCAATCTCTTGCTACTCTACCTCTGCACTATCCACTGCCCTGCTGCACTCTGACCTAATATTCATCCCTCTCCCGCTTGCTACCCATTACCACTGCGTCCTTCCCAGCCTGGTGACACTGTATGACTCTTGTAGGTTTAGTGCTTTTTTTTATAATTCATTTAAACTAACAGATATAGCACTATTGTCAAGTATGAAATATTTTTGAAGTTTTAATAATTTGCAGAAATTGTGTAAGTTGTAAACTTTAATTTTCAACTTGCTGGCCTTCCACAAAAGTAGGGTGGCCTAAGAGGAAAAAAAACTGTCATTTATTCAGTTTCTGCCCTGCCAGAAGTGCACTAGTATAAATTCAGATAACCCTTCAAACTGCAACCTCCCGATCCCTGCAAGCAGTGCATTTCCCACCTCCATGACTCTGGTTCAGCTAACCAGTTACCCTAAATCCCTTCATTAATGTTACCTGCTTACATTACAACAGTATGTCGAATTATAAAAGCTGCTTTGTCTCAAACTAATAGCTTCTAACATGCTCACACAAGCTTGTTGGATGTCCAAGCCCCTAGCACTCAAACCCTGTTACCCCCCCTTCCCTTCCAACTGTTCCAAAGAACTTTCCCCCTCCTTCCATCCACTCCAAATTTATACACCCTTCAGGCCTTGTGGCCTGGCTGGCAAAGCTCTTCACATGCTGAGGGGTCTGGGTTCGATTCCCTGCAGGGGTGAAAACATTGAAAGAGCTTCCTTGCACCTGTTGTCCTGTTCACCTAGCGAGTAGGTACCTGGGTGTTAGTCGACTGGGTCACATCCTGGGGGACAAGATTTAGGACCCCAATGGAAAAAAATTCCTCTGATGCACTGCCTCTCTTGGGTTATCCTGGGTGGTTAACCCTCCAGTGTTAAAAATCCAAAGTCTTATCTAGTCCTATTTTTTCCTCCATCTACAAAAAAAAAAAAAAAAAAAAAAAAAATTTAACTGCACAAACAAATTTTTGCAGGTGAGATTGTATGTGTTGATGAAGGGTATTCCAGTGTAGTATTCCAAGAGATGTCAAAAATGTATTGTACAGTTTGTGTAGAGAGATGCCTGGTACCCCTACCCTGCCCAACTTGTAGTATGGTAAGAGTATAGTTTCCTTCAGTGTTTTTTTGTTTTTTTCCATTATAAACAGAGGGGAGGGAGGATACAGCACGTGTACCATTCCATAATTGAAATTGCAACTTGTAGTATTTAAATGTAGATTCAGTAAACTTTTGTTTTGCAGGTTGTTTTTTGTAGCGAGTCATGCCGAACTCTGGGAAACCATTGGCAAGAGTGCCGAGTTTTGCCTACTCTGTATGAGCTGGGAAACAAGGCATTCATGTGTTTGCCATGTAGGGTGATGATAAAAACTTCTCATATCAAGATCAAAAAGATGATACCACTGCTACAGCAAGAAGTGAAAGATCAACCTCCTGAGACTCTTGGTTTCAACAAGGATGGAATTTATGACTCCACTGATTATAGATCAGTGTACCATTTAGTTACCAACAAAGAGAAGCGGGATGAAACTGGATACTTCAAGTTCAGCATGAGAGCTTTCATTTTAACTAAGCTTTTGCAGCAGGGGCATTACTTCCTTGATGACCACGGTAATCCCTTTACTCCAAGTCATGAAGACATCATCTTGACTGGCAGCACACTCATTCATCACTTGATGAATTTACAAAGTAACAGTGCAGAAATTAATTATTGGGAGGTAAATTTAATTATTTGTTTGTATACAGTAAACCTTTGCATAGCCTGTAGGTAATGTTCTTGAATTCACTGAAAACCTGCACTAAGGGGAGGAACCTTATTTGACCTATCCTGTACCATTGTAAAGTCTATACTGGGGTGAGACAAATGGATACCAAAAACTATGTAGAGCAGCCTAAAGACAAAACTGTAGGAAGCAGGGAAAGACAGGTGTAGTGATAGTAGTGGGGGGTGAAGGATGTAGATTCAGTAGCAGCAGTATTATGCAAAGTGAAGAATTGAGGAGTAGGGGGTGGGGGGCGGGATGGGATGGGGACTAGTTTTCCAGATGCCTCTAGATTTGCTGATCATATTTTTCTTTACTATTTTGCTAAGCAAAAATTACTGTAGTACATTCTAACCTTCATTCTGGTAATGGTTACTTGAAGCATTTGAAGAGTGAGAAGTTAACAAATTAGGCATAGCAAGGTTAACCTGCTGATAGGTTGGTACATGTCCACATCTTAATGAAAACCTCGTTCCCTTTTACATTGCCAAAGCAATGTAAAAAAAATAATTGTGAGATAGCAAAACCTGGGCCATTAAGTTAGCATTGGAAAATTGTTACATTGCTTTCTTAATTGTACAAAGAAATCCTGCAGCACACAGTGCATGGGGGGGGAGACCCAAGTCTTTGGTTTAAAATTGCAACTGAAGGGGTTAATCCTTCGAGGGTCCAGACCCCCTGATCTGAAACTTGTCCACAGGGTCCAAGAATTTAAAAAAAAAAAAAAAATTCTTTTGAAATGATATAACCTGTTTCTGAAGGTAATAACAGTTTGATGAAATTACATTATTGCAGATTTTGGTGTCTACAATATTTATGCATGTGATTTTTTCTTCCCACTTTAGGTCAATTACATTGTTCCAGTCAACCAAATTATTAGCTTTTGCTAATAAGCCTTCCATTTTGTCAATTTGAGCACAAAAAACTACCCATCAATTATTTAAACTACACAGTAGTGGTCACAAATTGGTAATTTGGCCAATTTCACACAAATTTAAAAATATACTACAGTGGACCCTCGACAAACGATGGCATTGTATGTTAAATCAGACTAGCAATACATTTTAACGCAAAAATTTTGCCTCGACTAGCACTAAAAAACTCTACCAACGCTGAGCGCGCCTCGCTTGTCCTGTGGGTGCCAGTGTTTACAAACCAGCCACAGCAGTCTCGTCCAAACATTTCATATTATCACAGCGTTTTTAGTGATTGCACCTGCAAAATAAGTCGCCATGTACCCCAAGAAAGCTTCTAGTGCCAACCCTGTGATAAAAAGGGTGAGAATTAGTATGGAAATTAAGAAAGATTTTGAAGGGTTTGGGGCTAACCCCTCTTCAAGGGGGGGCTCCTTGGCGTGGTGAAGAGGCTCTTGGTCTGAGGAATTACCTGTTGGTCTCCTTCCTCAGACCGAACCTAATTACCCCCCAATCCCCCCTCCCTTACCCCATCCCCCCTTTTTCTTTTCCTCTATTACCCTTTTTTTTTTTTTCCACAGGCACGCTAGTTCTTGGGTAGGGGAAAGGGTACTGGGGTCCATCCCATTCCATTGAGGTTCTTGGCGGTGGTGTAGTTTGCCGTGGAATCTGGATCGCCTGGGGATGTCCCAATCCGTCTCTGGTCTCCCGGGGAGTGACTTTGGGTATCTTTCGGGCGACGGGTGTATCTCTGGAAGCTGCCTTTTGGATTCCGGGGGTGGTGGCCAAAGGAGGTATGCTTTGTGGCGGATATCCGGCCGCCCTCTTTTGTCCGAGGTAGCTCGGCAGTTGTGAGGTTGCTATCCCGGATTGCTGATTTACTGGCATGATGGGTAGGGTAAGGCACAGGTTCCATGCTGCATCTGCACTACTTGCGGTGCTGAGGTCCTCTTTGGCGCGGAGGGAGATTTCTGGCCCTCTCATTCCTCCCAGGAACTATCCCTCCCCAGTCCCCTTTTTTATTTTTTTTTCTTAAGAAAAGTAGCCTAACCGTGGAAGCCCTAGTCCATGAACCTGCTACCCCCGGTCACCTTCTTGATACCGCACCCAGTTCTGACCCCGCCTCGTCTTTGGACCACTCTTCGGACACTCCTAATGCCTCTGTACCTCTTGCTGGTGCTGTTTCCTCACCCGCTCCAGGTACTGGAGCCTCGACTGACTCCTTCGATGTATCTGACCTCTGCTCTCCTTTGACTATGCTTCCGGCCTCTCCCTCTACGGTGCAGCAATTTTCGAATCGCCGGCCCGTTCCACATCGGACCAACTTGGGTCCCACTCCTAAACGCCAACGACAATTACCTGCTGATGATACTTCTCCACTTTCTCGTCCTTCTCAGAAAAGATCAACATGTCCTGCACTTCCTTTCCAAGCTTGGTTTCAGAATGCACAATGGACTTAATTCTTCACTTGACAACAGACTTCCTCTATTGCCTATCTTTCCGACCATAGTATTGGCAAGGCACTCCTACTCCATGTTGGTAAAGATATTTCTTTTCGTGCTCTTAAGAGCGGTACGCGCATCATCACTGTACAGAATGCTACCCAAGCTCATGATCTTTCTCTTTTCCCATATTGATACTGTTCCTGTATACCACCTGTTACTTGGCGATTTTAATGCCCATCAACCTCTTCAAGGGGGGCTCCTTGGCGTGATGAAGAGGCTCTTGGTCTGAGGAATTAGACCTGTCGGTCTTCTTCCTCAGACCGAACCTAATTACCCCCCAATCTCCCCTCCCCTATCCCATCCTCCCCTTTTCCTTTCCTCCTCCTCCTCCCCACCCCTCCCTTTTGCCCTTCCTCTTTTTGGCCTTTGGGATTTCTCCCACAGGCACGCTAGTTCCTAGGTAGGGGAAAGGATACCGGGGTCTATCCCATTCCGTTGAGGTTCTTGGCGGTGGCGTAGTTTGCCGTGGAATCTGGATTGCCTGGGGATGTCCCGATCCCTCTCCGGTATCCCAGAGTAGCTTTGGGTGTCTTTCGGGCGACGGGTGTATCTCTGGAAGCCACCTTTCGGATTCCGGGGGTGGTGGCCGAAGGAGGTATGCTTTGTGGCGGATATCCGGCCGCCCTCTCTTTTGTCCACCGAGATAGCTCGGCAGATGTGAGGTTGCTATCCCGGATTGTTAGTTTACTAGCATGATGGGTAGGGTATGGCACGGGTTCCATGCTGCATCTGCGCTACTTGCGGTGCTGAGGTCCTCTTGGGCGCGGAGGGAGATTTCTGGCCCTTTCATTCCTCCTAGGAATTATCCCTCCCCGGTCCCCCCTTTTTTTATTCTTTTTTATTTTTATTTTTTTTTTTTTTCTTAAAAACAAAAAGAAAAGTAACCTAACCATGGCAGCCCTAGTCCATGAACCTACTACCCCAGGGCCCCTTCTTGATACCGCACCCCGTTCTGACCCCGCCTTGTCTTTGGACCACTCTTCAGACACTCCTCATGCCTCTGTACCTATTGCCGGTGCTGTTTCCTCACCCGCTTCAGGTACTGAGGCCTCGACTGACTCCTTTGATTTATCGGACCTTTGCTCTCCTCTGACTGTGCTTCCGGCCTCTCCCTCTACGGTGCGGCAATTTTCAAATCGCCGACCCATTCCACATCGGACCAACTCTGGTCCCACGCCTAAACGCCAACAACAATTACCTGCTGATGATACTTCTCCACCTTCTCGTTCTTCTCAGAAACGATCGACACGTCCTTCACTACCTTTCCACGCTCATTTTCAGACTGAACAATGGACTAAATTCTTCACTTTACGACCGACTTCCTCTACTGCCTATCTTTCTGACCACAGTATTGGCAAGGCACTCCTACGCCATGTTGGTAAAGATATTTCTTTTCATGCTCTTAAGAGCGGTACGCGCATCATTACCGTACAGAATGCTACCCAGGCTCATGAGCTCTCTCGTCTTTCCTATATCGATACTGTTCCTGTCACTCTTGAAAAACATCATTCCCTCAATTCTTGTAGTGGTACAGTCATTCTGCCCCATACCATAGTTCAACAAAATTTCCAGACATGTGGCACTGACATTCTTGAACAGCTGGAACTCCAAGATCTACCAATCCTCAAGGTAGACACTTACGTTCTTCCTGCCCGCGGGCGGAGACGATACCCTAGCAATGTGGCTCGTTTAACTTTTGACAGCCGAGAACTCCCATCCTCAGTTTATATAGCAGGACATCGGTTACAAGTTCGAAAGGTGATCCCTACACCACAACAGTGTAGAAATTGCTGGCGATTTGGCCATCCAGCGAAATATTGCAGATCTATCGCCGAATGCCCAGTCTGTGGTGCCGATGACCATTCTAATACGTCTTGCAATCGATCTCCCTCTTGCCTTAACTGTCATGAGGCTCACCCTTCATACTCTCGCCGTTGTCAAGTCTATTTAAACGAGCGGGAAATCCGTTACCTCAGAGACAGAAGGTCTCCCTTATGCCATGGCAGTTTCTCATCTCCGCCTCCAAGGGAGACTCCCACGTGTTTCTTATTCCCGTGTTTCAAAACGTCCCCCCACTTCTGGTATCCCATCTTCTACACCCACCTCTGTGGTTACCTCTCCCATAGTCACTCCTGTATCTAATCCTTTTGCTGTCCTCGGCTCAGACGTCCCTACTTCAACGCCTCAGTCTGATCTCGCTTCTTCGAGTTCTCTCACAAGCCTCAGTATCGACGAGACCTCGTACGACACCTCCTCCCAGTCGTCCCTCTACTTCTCAAAAGTCAAAAAAAGGTCCGTTAACACCTCCTACCCATCTTCCACCTCCTCATTTTACCCTCCCTGTCTGTCCCTGGTTCTCCCCCTTTCACTGGCTCAGTTACAAGTGTAGAGGTTCACCCTCCTTGTACTGTACCTTCCTCCCCTGTTCCCTCCCAAGTTTCTTCCTCTTCTGCCACCTCCCAGGTTCCTGCCTCTTCTGTCCCCTGCCACGCTTCTCCAGTTCCCTCCACCCTTTCGCCCCCCCCCCCTACCTTGGTACAGTTCAATACAGTTCCAATCTTTACTCATCCTCCCCCCTACCATTTCCAATATTGTCTCCCATACGACTTCTCTGAATTCAGAAACACTTGAAGCAATCTCTGAATATATTGCAGAGACCAAACCATCAATGGACACTGATCCACCTTCCGCTCTTTCTCTCTCCTCTGCTCCATCTGCGCAACTCCTTTCTTCACAGCGCACCGTTCCTTCGCTGCTTGAACGTTTTCCACTGCCTCCGCATGTGGACTTTTCTAACCCCTCTAGTCCGTAGGAACCCTTACCTGCGGATTTCAAGTATCTTTATCATTGCCAATCATGGCCTATTTACAGTGGAATATACGCGGCCTCAGGGGTAATCGGGGTGAACTTCAGATGTTACTCTCCCAGTTTGCCCTTGTTGGTGTTTGCTTACAGGAACCAAAATTACACTGCTGTTATTTCTCCCATCTCAGGCTATAATTTATTGTATTCTTCAGATCCTTTTCCTGATGGGACCTTTAATGAAAGTGCCCTTCTACGCACTGATATTCCGTACCATCAGCTATTTGTTCATACTTCGCTGCATTACACAGCAGCCCGTATCCACTTACATAGGTGGTATACGCTCTGTTCTTTATATCTCTCTCCTTCTCGGGCATTATCTATTCCGGATATTGCCTTCCTTGTTTCGTCATTACCGCCACCGATTCTGTTACTTGGTGATTTTAATGCCCACCATTTCCTCTGGGGGGGGGGGGGTCTCACTGTGATTCCCATGGAATTCAGTTAGAGGCTTTTCTTGCCACCCACCCCCTCCGTTTTAAATACAGGTACTAGCACCCATTTTGATCCTCGGACTCGTACCCTCTCTTGCATCGATCTCTCAGTCTGCTCTTCCTCCGCCGCATTAGACTTCACTTGGTCTGTTCTCCCGGACTTACATGACAGTGATCATTTCCCAATCATTTTTACTTCCCCTTCATATTCGCCACCTCTTCACACCCCACGCTGGCAATTTAATTGGGCAAATTGGAACCTTTACTCACACCTAACTGTTTTTAAAGAGGTTCCTTCTTCGTCCTCCATCGATGAGCTTTTACACATCTTCTCGTCCTCCGTTTTCACCGCAGCTTCTCATTCTATACCCCAAACTTCGGGCAGGCATTCTCAGAAATGCGTGCCTTGGTGGTCTCCTGCTTGTGCTCGTGCAGTACGTTTGAAACGCGCTGCATGGGGCAGTTACCGGTACAATAAAACCACAGAGAGACTCCTTGATTTTAAACAGAAGCGTGTGATTGCTCGCCGTGTCATCCGTGACACTAAACGCACGTGCTGGCGAGATTGTCTCCACCATCACCTCTGCTTCCTCTGAGTGCAGTCTGGAAAAAAGAAACCAGTGGTAAATATTCTCCTGACCCGGCTCCTATTTTGAGGGTTGCCGGTGTTAATATAGCAAACCCACTAGATGTTGCCAATGAAATTGGCAATCATCTGGTCCGTATTTCTCAGGGGCTCCATCTATGCCCCTCATTTCTTTCCACAAAGTCTGCCAGAGAGTTAGCACCCTTGGACTTTTCTCTCAGAAGTGCAGTATAATGTGCCTTTTACACTCCAGGAACTGGAGGCAACACTCTCAGCTTGCCGATCATCGGCAGTTGGGCCCGACGACATTCATATTCGTATGCTACAACATTTACATCAGTCGGCCTTTGCAGTCCTATTACGCCTTTTCAATCTTATTTGGTGACGGGGAGTTCTTCCACAGCTGTGGAAATCTGCCATTGTTCTCCTTTTCCGCAAACCGGGTACTACGGGACATGAAGAATCCCACTATCATCCCATTGTTCTTATCAGTGCAGTTTGCAAAGTGATGGAACGCCTGGTAAATAGTTTAGTGTGGTATTTAGAGACACAAGTCTCTCCACTCGTCAATATGGCTTTCATAAGGGCCGTTCTACCAGACCCCTTACTACGCTTGGATACGTATGTTCGTAATGCCTTTGCGAATAACCACTCGGTTATTGCCATATTTTTCGACCTTGAGAAGGCATATGACACAACTTGAAAGTATAATATTTTGGCCCAAGCCCACTCCTTAGGCCTTCGAAGCAATCTACCATCCTTCCTTAAGAACTTTTTAACCGGCAGACGTTTCCGTGTTCGGGTTAATAATGTGCTCTCCCCGGACTTTATCCAAGCTGAAGGTGTCCCCCAGGGATGTGTTCTGAGCACAACACTTTTTCTCCTTGCTATAAATGATTTGGCCTCTAGTCTTCCATCCAATATTTGGTCCACACGCTGTTGATGACTTCGCTATTGCATGTGCAGGCGCTGACTGTCACCTTGTGAGTTTCTCTCCAACATGCGGTCGACCGTGTTTCCAATTGGGCCACCACACATGGGTTTAAATTTTCCAGTACCAAAACTCTCCAAATTACTTTCACTAGATGCTCTGTCATCTCCGATCATCCTTTGTACCTCTATGGCTCCCGTATCTTTGAACGTGATAGTCAAATTTCTAGGCCTCCTCTTTGACCGTAGGTTATCCTGGAAACCTCACATTACCTCTCTGAAGGCAACTTGTCACAGCCGGCTGAACCACCTTAAAACCCTTGCTCATCTTTTATGGGGAGCCAATCGTCGAACTCTCCTTCGCCTACAGTCCACCCTCATTTTATTGAAACTCGATTATGGTGACCAGATCTATTCAGCGGCCTCTCCTGCTACTCTCTAGCCTTAACCCCATTCATCACCAAGGATTACGTTTATGCCTTGGTGCTTTTCGCTGTTTCCCTGTTGAGAGCCTCTATGCAGAAGCGAACGTTCCATCCTTATCCGATCGCCGTGATGCCCATTGCCTTCGCTACTATGTACGCTCTCATGATCTCCGTAATCCTTCCATTTATAGAATAGTCACCGATATTAGTAAACATTCTTTATTTGTTCACCGCCCCTTCTCCCTTCGCCTACATTCGCTCTTGTCTTCTCTTCAATTACCACCTCTGTTCATGTAGCATCTCACTTTTCCCTACCTCCCTGGGAAGTTCCAGATGTTCGAGTCTGTTCTTTCTCACTCCCTTGCTCGAAAGCCCAACTGTCTACGGTAGCTTCCCGCTCTTTTTCTCGACCACTTCCACTTTCTCATGCCATTGCAGTGTACACAGATGGCTCTAAGTCTTCTGATGGCGTAGGATTCGCAGCAGTGTTTCCGGACAGCGTCGTACGAGGGAATTTATTATCTTCGGCTAGTATCTTTACTGCTGAATTGTATGCCATTGTTGCAGCACTTATCCATATTGCATCTATGCCTATGTCATCATTTGTGGTTGTCTCAGACTCCTTTAGTGCTTTACAGGCTATACAGAAATTTGATGCACCTCGCCCCTTAGTCCTCCGTATCCAACTTTGGCTACGCTGCATCTTTACCAAGCATAGATTATTTTTAATGTGGCAGATGTTGCAAGTGTATGGTGTAGGAGGTAGGTTACTGAATGCAGTGAAGAGTTTTTACGAGGATAGTGAGGCTCAAGTTAGAGTATGTAGGAAAGAGGGAAATTTTTTCCCAGTAAAAGTAGGCCTTAGACAAGGATGTGTGATGTCACCGTGGTTGTTTAATATGTTTATAGATGGGGTTGTAAGAGAAGTAAATGCGAGGGTCTTGGCAAGAGGCGTGGAGTTAAAAGATAAAGAATCACACACAAAGTGGGAGTTGTCACAGCTGCTCTTTGCTGATGACACTGTGCTCTTGGGAGATTCTGAAGAGAAGTTGCAGAGATTGGTGGATGAATTTGGTAGGGTGTGCAAAAGAAGAAAATTAAAGGTGAATACAGGAAAGAGTAAGGTTATGAGGATAACAAAAAGATTAGGTGATGAAAGATTAAATATCAGATTGGAGGGAGAGAGTATGGAGGAGGTGAACGTATTCAGATATTTGGGAGTGGACGTGTCAGCGGATGGGTCTATGAAAGATGAGGTGAATCATAGAATTGATGAGGGAAAAAGAGTGAGTGGTGCACTTAGGAGTCTGTGGAGACAAAGAACTTTGTCCTTGGAGGCAAAGAGGGGAATGTATGAGAGTATAGTTTTACCAACGCTCTTATATGGGTGTGAAGCGTGGGTGATGAATGTTGCAGCGAGGAGAAGGCTGGAGGCAGTGGAGATGTCATGTCTGAGGGCAATGTGTGGTGTGAATATAATGCAGAGAATTCGTAGTTTGGAAGTTAGGAGGAGGTGCGGGATTACCAAAACTGTTGTCCAGAGGGCTGAGGAAGGGTTGTTGAGGTGGTTCGGACATGTAGAGAGAATGGAGCGAAACAGAATGACTTCAAGAGTGTATCAGTCTGTAGTGGAAGGAAGGCGGGGTAGGGGTCGGCCTAGGAAGGGTTGGAGGGAGGGGGTAAAGGAGGTTTTGTGTGCGAGGGGCTTGGACTTCCAGCAGGCATGCGTGAGCGTGTTTGATAGGAGTGAATGGAGACAAATGGTTTTTAATACTTGACGTGCTGTTGGAGTGTGAGCAAAGTAACATTTATGAAGGGATTCAGGGAAACCGGCAGGCCGGACTTGAGTCCTGGAGATGGGAAGTACAGTGCCTGCACTCTGAAGGAGGGGTGTTAATGTTGCAGTTTAAAAACTGTAGTGTAAAGCACCCTTCTGGCAAGACAGTGATGGAGTGAATGATGGTGAAAGTTTTTCTTTTTCGGGCCACCCTGCCTTGGTGGGAATCGGCCGGTGTGATAATAAAAAAAAATAAGATAGTTTTTTGTTGGGTCCCTGGTCATGTTGCTGTACAGGGCAATGAACAGGCAGACACTGCTGCGCAGTCAGCAGTACATGACCTACCAGTTTCATATAGAGGTATTCCATTTACGGACTATTTTGCTGCAATATCTTCCCACCTTCACACCCGTTGGCAACATTGGTCTACTATGCTCGGCAACAAACTTCAATCTATTAAACCGAGTGTAGGTTACTGGCCGTCGTCTTGTCGCCAATGTCGAGGTTGGGAGACTCTCTCCTGTCTTCGCATTGGCCATATTCATCTTACTCATGGTTATCTCGTGGAGAGGCGCCCTGCTCCTCTGAGAATTGTCAGGTTCCATTATCGGTTAGCCACATTCTATTAGACAGCCCACTTTATCGACGAGCACACAGAATATACCTCCAACGTCGTCTTCGCTCCGCTGCTCTTTCCCTTCCCTTCTCGCTGATGGACCCACCTTTCATCCGGACACTTGTTGACTTTTTGACAACTGACTTTCTTCACAAACTCTGATGATACCTTCAGCCCTTTCTACCTCGATCTCTTGCTGCCCTCTACCCCCGCACTATCCCCTGCCCCGCTGTTTTCTGTAACCTACTGATCATCCCTCCCCCCCTTCTATCGCCCAATACCCTCTCTTCCTTCCCTACCCTGCAGCGCTGTATAGCCCTTGTGGCTTAGCACTTCTTTTTGATTATAATAATTTTTTTTATCACACTGGCCGATTCCCACCAAGGCAGGGTGGCCCGAAAAAGAAACTTTCACCATCATTTACTCCATCACTGTCTTGCCAGAAGGGTGCTTTACACTACAGTTTTTAAACTGCAACATTAACACCCCTCCTTCAGAGTGCAGACACTGTACTTCCCATCTCCAGGACTCGAGTCCGGCCTGCCGGTTTCTCTGAACCCCTTCATAAATGTTACTTTGCTTACACTCCAACAGCACGTCAAGTATTAAAAACCATTTGTCTCCATTCACTCCTATCAAACATGCTCACGCATGCCTGCTGGAAGTCCAAGCCCCTCGCACACAAAACCTCCTTTACCCCCTCTCTCCAACCTTTCCTAGGCCGACCCCTACCCCGCCTTCCTTCCACTATAGACTGATACACTCTTGAAGTCACTCTATTTCGCTCCATTCTCTCTACATGTCCGAACCACCTCAACAACCCTTCCTCAGCCCTCTGGACAACAGTTTTGGTAATCCCACACCTCATAACTTCCAAATTACGAATTCTCTGCATTATATTCACACCACACATTGCCCTCGGACATGACATCTCCACTGCCTCCAGCCTTCTCCTCGCTGCAACATTAATCACCCATGCTTCACACCCATATAAGAGCGTTGGTAAAACTATACTCTCATACATTCCCCTCTTTGCCTCCAAGGACAAAGTTCTTTGTCTCCACAGACTCCTAAGTGCACCACTCACCCTTTTCCCCTCATCAATTCTATGATTCACCTCATCTTTCATAGACCCATCCGCTGACATGTCCACTCCCAAATATCTGAATACATTCACCTCCTCCATACTCTCTCCCTCCAATCTGATATCCAATCTTTCATCACCTAATCTTTTTGTTATCCTCATAACCTTACTCTTTCCTGTATTCACTTTCAATTTTCTTCTTTTGCACACCCTACCAAATTCATCCACCAATCTCTGCAACTTCTCTTCAGAATCTCCCAAGAGCACAGTGTCATCAGCAAAGAGCAACTGTGACAACTCCCACTTTGTGTGATTCTTTATATTTTAACTCCACGCATCTTGCCAAGACCCTCGCATTTACTTCTCTTACAACCCCATCTATAAATATATTAAACAACCACGGTGACATTACACATCCTTGTCTAAGGCCTACTTTTACTGGGAAATAATTTCCCTCTTTCCTACATACTCTAACTTGAGCCTCACTATCCTCATAAAAACTCTTCACTGCTTTCAGTAACCTACCTCCTACACCATACACCTGCAACATCTGCCACATTGTCCCCCTATCCACCCTGTCATATGCCTTTTCCAAATCCATAAATGCCACAAAGACCTCTTTAGCCTTCTCTAAATACTGTTCACTTGTTTCACTGTAAACACCTGGTCCACACACCCCCTTTCCTAGTCTCCTTGTTCATCTGCTATCCTATTCTCTGTCTTACTCTTAATTCTTTCAATAATAACTCTACCATACACTTTACCAGGTATACATATCCCCCTATAATTTTTGCACTCTTTTGTCCCCTTTGCCTTTATACAAAGGAACTATGCATGCTCTGTCAATCCCTAGGTACCTTACCCTCTTCCATACATTTATTAAATAATTGCACCAACCTCTCCAAAACTATATCCCCACCTGCTTTTAACATTTCTATCTTTATCCCATCAATCCCGGCTGCCTTACCCCCTTTCATTTTACCTACTGCCTCACAAACTTATGGGTTTATGGCCAGTGTTGGTGCCATAATATGCCAAAATTCTTGCAGCTTCCAATCTTGCAGAAGGAAGCTGATAGGCTTGCATATGAGAGTGGGTCTGAGTGGTCAGTGTGCAGATCATAAAAAAATCCAGCAGTGCATAATTAGTGATTTTGGTTTAATACACCGAATATCCAGTATTTTCGTGTGGTATTTATGGTTGTATTCTAGTATTCTTGGTCTTGTTTGAATCACGCATCCAATACACGTCAACTGGTAGGTCTGTGCTTTTACAAATGTGCTAATGTTTATACCATTTTTACAATAATGCAGTAGTCTGCATAACAGTAAATCTGTTTTTTGTGTGAATATAAGAGGGGCCTGGAGACGTGGCTAATGAACATTTATTCTAGTGCTAGGAATGCTTGAATCGTTAATTCTAGACCCTGTTTTGAAATTGACTTTACTTGAATTGTGTGTGAAATTGGCCAAATTGCCTATTTCTGATCAGTTTATTGGATAGTTGAAATCGGTAAATGGACGGTTTCTTGTACGCATTCGATAGAACAATTTGGTCAACCAGAACAATGGAATTGGCCGAAAATAGGGCTCAAAGTGGGTGAAATCGCCGCTGTGTAAATATTGCAGAGACCGCTAACTTTGTGAGAGCGTCATTCTGTAAGTTTTCAGTGAAATTTTGTAATTTTGGTGTCATTACCTTCAGGAAAAGATTGAATCATTTCTTAAATTTTTTTCTAAATTCAACAGAGCAAGTTTTTGATCAGGAGTCTCGACAGTGAAAGGGTTAATAATCGATTTTTCAGCCTGATAGTGTTTGTACATACATGGATGACATTTAGTTGTGCATGCAGAAAGCCCATTGTTTTGATTGTAAGATTTAAATCAGTACCTACAGCACAGTATTTCAGTGTTTTGTTTAATACACTTGGATAGAAGTCCAGATGTTTTTCCTTCCCCAGTGTACAAAGGTCAATATTTAAGTAAAAATCTTAAGTGATTCTTACCGAGTGATTCTTACTCTTATAGCATAAATGGTACAAAATAAATGTGTGGCTTCTTTTTTCAGTTACTGAATTTACTTTTCCAGGAAAATGTGCTTGACCACCAGAAGAGCTCCATAGAAGCATGTGGATATGCAGCTTATCCATTGAGTCTCATAAATCATGCCTGCAATCCCAACTGTGTTGAATTTTTTTATGGGAAAACTAAGGTTGTGAGAGCAACTCATTTTATCCCTCCTGGCGGATCATTAACAGTATCTTATGGAGATAGTTTTCTTAGTGCAGACAGAGATTCCAGGAGGGATGCAATAATGAAGCCATTCCATTTCACATGCACATGCGAGGCATGTGAGAATGACTGGCCAACATTTGTGAATTTACCAAGATTTGAAATGGATCTAAAGTGTTTGATGTGCAAAAATGAAATTCACCCCATAGCAAAGGCATGCTCAGAATGCAGACTAGATTACAATAAACCAAGAGCAGTGAAAGGTATGGGCAGACAGGATTTACCACCATATAACTACTATGATATTGAAGTGAAGCTAGGAAAACTCCTATCTGAATTTATAGCAGTCACGGCAAAAATTGCTGTAGGCAGCACATCAGATGACGATGTAAAGGTGGTGCGTAAATTTATAAAGGCTTTTTGCATTTACGTATGCCAGCCAAACTTTTTATTCATGAATGCTGTAAGGTTTTTGTGCCTTATTTGTAATAGGCTTGGCTCTCGAATTTACGTTTCGAGTCAGATCCCAATTACTTCTTGAAATTCTCTTGATACTAATCTGATTCAGAGCCAGAGCTATTGTAAATACTTTGTATTACAAAATCTGATAAGGCAAGCTATTTAAAAATGTTTTCTATTGCCCCAAAATCCTGAATGCTGTTGGCAATAGGAAACTGTCCTTAATTTGTATGATTTTAATATTTGCTTTGTTTATATAAATTTTTTTATTCTTTACCTTTCCTTTACAGCAAGACTTGCATATTTTAACTTAGTTAATAATTATATATATTTCATAAGGGTTTTAAAAGATTTAGTGCCAAGGAATAGTCTACCCTCCCGCATCCTCAAGTGGAAACTGATTCTCTCATATCCCAAATCATTGTAAGATTTGTTAATGTTCAGCTCTATTTACCCATAATGTTTAATCATCATATAGTAAAATCAGTTCTTTGCAAGTGCCTTGGGTTCATTTCCCCTGCATATATACTGGACCTGTTAACCGACTCAAGGGCTGCAGCATGAGGAAGACTACCTCAATGGAAACAAGCCACAATTATTAAATTTGGTAAACCTAATTAGTAATTATTGGGCTAATTAAAAAAAAAAATCTTTACCATATCTGAATGGGACCTGTAAAAGGTCAGATAGTTTTATTTTAGATGACAATTTTACTGTATACATGTTCTAATAAAATCTTAAGAAAAATCCTCTTTGGAAAACAACCTCAATTAAGCATGAGGGTTTAGTAATAGCACTGAGGAAATGTTTTAAATATGACACACACAAGGTGCAATGGTAATTTGGTAGGCTAGTTGCTCTTTGGGAGAAGGGGGAAGGAGTGGTTCTCTTGATGTGGCAGAGGCTTTCACTTTGAGCAATTAGTCTGCAGATTGATCCTCTTCAAAGGGTGGAGGGGGCTCTTGGTTGGAGGAGTTAGACCCTTTGGTTTCTTTCCTTAGACCAAATTTAATTACCCCCCAATCCTCCCATTCCCCCCCTTCTCAACCCTCCCTTTTCCCTGTCCTATTTGTAGCCTCTGGGGGTCCTCCCCTCTGGCATTACGGTTTCTAGGTGGGGGGGGGAGTGTGCCGAGGTTCATCCCACTGTAGGGTTCCTCAGGTGTGGTTTGCCGTGGAATTTGGATTATCTGGAGGCTTCCTGCTCCCTTCCTGGATTTCCAAGAGGTGGGGTGGGGTGTCCTGCAGATGACAGGTGTATCTCCAGAGGCTGCCTGTCGGTTCTGGGAGGTGGCAACTGAAGGTATTCTTTGTGGCGGGTTTCCGACTGCCCTCTTGTCCGCCGAAGTGGCTCGGTAGGTGCGAGGTTGCTATCCTGGAGCGCTGATTTACTGGCATGAAGTGTAGGGTATGGCATGGGTTCAGCACTGCTAGCAGTCTTGAGGTCCACTCAGATGAAAGGGAGGACTAGTAATGGCCCTTTCATGCTCTCTAGTGACTGTCCCCTTTTTTTTTTTTTTTTTTTTTTTTTTTTCTTTAAAATAAGAAAACGCTATCGTGGAGTCTTCGTTCCGTGATGACCCCCCTCCTCCCAAGCCCCTTTGTTTCTGCATCCTGTTCTGACCCAGCTTTGTTACTGGACCATTCTCCAGACTTTTCCCATACCCCTGTACCTTCTGCTGGTAACACTGTCACCTGCCCATTTCTGCTAGTGCCTCTGCCTCTTGCATACCTTTAACTATGCATCCGGCTTCCCCGAATATGGTGCGATGGTTTTCAGATCGCCCACCTACCTCAGGTCAGGCCACCCGCAGTACTATGCCTACACATCTTCGATGTCTACTCATTCTACCCAAAAACGACCTACGCGACACCCACTTCCATTATGCACCATGTTTACAAGTATGCAGTGGACTAAATTTTTTCCCTACAACTGAAATCTCCCACTGATTATCTTTCCAACCATAGTATTGGTAAAGCTCTTTTACGACAGCCAAAATGTATCCATTTACATTCCTTGAAGTGATGGGCGCAGCGTTCCAATTAGAATGCAGAACACTCTCGTCTTTCCCATCTTCAATTGATAACATACTTATTGCAAGTGCACTACTCTCAATTCTTGCAGTGGTACGGTGATTTTACCACATACCATTGTCTTGCAGTGATATTTTGGAGCAATTAGCCCTTCAGGACCTCCCAATTCTCCAAGTGGATACACATGTCAAGCCCGCTCACGGGCAGAGGCACTTTTCCAGTAACATCACCCACCTAACCTTCTGTCCTCGGTTTACATCATGGGCCATCGCCTAGTGGTCCCTACTCCACAAGAGTAAGTTGTAGGCGCTTTGGACGCCCTGCTAAATACTGGAGCTCTGCGGCAGCTTGCCCAGTCTGCGGTGCTGCAGATTGTGCTGATACATCTTGCAGTCTTTCACCCCCCCCCCCCCCTCACTTGTCTCGATTGCAATGAGCATCGTCCTTTTTCCCATTGATGTTAGGTCTATCTTGATGGACGCTGTATAGCCCTTGTGGCTTAGCGCTTTTTGATTATAATATCTTGAGGAATGAGAAATCAGTTGTCTTAGCACAAGCAAGGCTTTCCCTCCCCTATGGCCATCTTGGCTCTGCCTTCAGGGGAATCTTCCTAGTGTTCCTTATTCTAGAGTAGCTAGAAGACCCCCAACCTTGGCAGTCCCCCACCTACCAGCTCCTTCGGTGTCATGTCTTCCGGGTCACCCGTCTCTAATTCTTTTGTGGTTTTACCCTCAAACTCCCACCTCCTTGCCTATTCCTACCTTTACTTCTTGTCTGCAAGGCCTCTGCATCTTCTTCGTGCCTATAACCTGCAAAGTTGAACCTGTTTCATAAGCCCAAGTCTCTTTGCATTCCTCCTGTGCTTACAATTCCCCAACAGTTTTCCTTTTTGGCTTTGGTGCCTAGTTCTCTCCCCCCTTTCTAACACTCGCACAAAGGTGGAGGTTCACCACTCCCATCGTGTGGACTCTTCTTCTGTTCCCCCCCCCCCCCCCATTTCCCCAGTCTCCTCTCTTCCACTGCAGGACTATGGAAATCCAATTAATCCATTCCAGACATCCAAAAGTATTAAACAAAATCTTTTTTTTTCCATGGAAATATACACTTCCCTGCACAGAAAACAATGAGACGTGCATAATAAACAATACTGAAATGACACCTTTATTGAGGACTTATTGATGAGTGATGAGATGGGAGGAGGGCAGAGGAATTTACAGTTGTTTGGAAGGGGAATCCCCTTCCATAAAGACTAGGTAACGAGTCCTTTTCTGGGGTTACCTCCCTTCTTTGTTTTTTAATGCTACTAGGACCAGCTTGTCACTGGACCCCTGTTGCAACAAAAATCTGTCCCGAGAGCTCTGTTTCTGGCCTAAGATTTCCCTAAAATGGGACACTATTGTCATTGTACATGTTGCCAATACGGCCTACAACAGCTGTCAGGGTAATGTTCATCCATAAATGCTTGCACCTTTGTCCACATTGTACAAATGTCCATCTTAGACGAAGGCAACTTCCTCCATTTCTCTTCCTCCTCAAGGAAATTTCTGAGCTGTGGTTGCTGTATATCCCTTGTGGCTTAGCGCTTCTTTTTGATTATAATCTGAGCTGTGGTCTGTTGCTGTTGCACCTCAACCTCTTGCAGCTCTGTAGTGGTTAGCTCTTCATCGTTGTCCCCTCAAGGAAGGTTCCTTGATGTTGGTGAGGGGCTCTTGATTTAGGGAATTGGATCTGTGCTCCAGTTCCCCAAATTAAGCCTGAATGCCTTCCACATACCCCCCCAGGCGCTGTATAATCCTCCGGGTTTAGCGCTTCCCCCTTGATTGTAATAATAATAATCATCGTTGTCCCCTCAAGGAAGGTTCCTTGATGTTGGTGAGGGGCTCTTGATTTAGGGAATTGGATCTGTGCTCCAGTTCCCCGAATTAAGCCTGAATGCCTTCCACATCCTCCCCCCCCCGGCACTATAATCCTCTGGGTTTAGCGCTTCCCCCTTGTTTATAATAATAATCATCGTTGTCCTCCAACTCTTCCACATCCTCGCCACTACTAACCCCATGGACTTCCTTAATTGTAGATGAATGGTTCATAGAACCGACACGTTGATAAATTAGACACGTGCAACTCTTGGGTATCTTTGAGGAAACGTTTTGCCACACAGTGGCTTCATCAGTCCATACAAAGGAGAATCTTGAACAGGAGGAGAATGAGGTAATCAGTCCCTCAGCCTTGAGTCGATATGGTCAGTCCATCAATCTTGAATAGAATACGGCATATGAGCGGAGGAGGAGCTTATAAACCGTAGGCAGGAGAGGTGCAGCAGTTGTAGATGGTGTCACATTTGTTCAATGTGGAAGTAGGTCGTGCCCAAGGGTTAGGCAAGCAAAGAATTCCCAAGTATTAAGATCCCAAGAAGTTGCAGTGTCTGACAGGATTGTAGATGAATGGTTCACAGAACCGACACGTTGATAAATTAGACACTTGCAACTCAAGATTGATGGACTGACCACATCGACTCAAGGTTGAGGGACTGATTACCTCATTCTCCTCCTGTTCTTCAAGATTCTCCTTTGTATGGACTGATGAAGCCACTGTGACGAAACGTTTCCTCAATAAAGATACCCAAGAGTTGCACATGTCTAATTTATCGACTTCCTTAATGCCACAATAGATTCCACAACTGGCATAGGCTCCTCAGGGTTAGCCCCAAACCCTTCAAAATCCCTCTTGTACACATTCTAGCCACAATTTTCTCCAAGCAGAGTTCAAAATCCTGGAAGTCACTCCTTCCCAAGCCTTACCTATAAGGTTTATGCAACTGAAGTTACTGAAGTGATCTTTCCAGAACTCTCTTGGGGTCAATTCAGTGTCTGAGGTCACTTCAAAGCACTTTTGAAACATTGCTCCCCTCAAGGAAGGTTCCTTGATGTTGGTGAGGGGCTCTTGATTTAGGGAATTGGATCTGTGCTCCAGTTCCCTGAATGCCTTCCACATCCCCCCCCAGGCGCTGTATAATCCTCCGGGTTTAGCGCTTCCCCCTTGATTATAATAATGAAACATTGCTTTGGTGTACAGTTTTTTGAAGTTTGAAATGACCTGCGGGTCCATGGGCTGGAGGAGAGGAGTGGTGCTAGGAGGCAATAACTTGACTGATAAAACTAAACTTTCCCCACAATTCACTCTTCCAAGTCTTGAGGATGAGCAGGAGCATTGTCCATTAACAGGAGGCACTGGAGTGGCAATTTATTTTCCAGGAGGTATTTTTTCACACTGAGGCCAAACATGTCATAGAACCAATCGAGGAAAATGCCTCTAGTGACCCATGCCTTACTCTTTGCTCTCCACATAACACAATTTAGTCTTGACGATACTGTTTTTCTTGAACACTTTGGGAGTTTGAGTGATACACGAGTAAAGGCTTCACTTTGCAATCTCCAGGCTTGCGTCCTGGGAGTGCCTTTTCCCCCTGAGTAATATGGGTCCTGTTTGGCATTTTCTTCCAAAACAGGCCTGTTTTGTAACAACTGAACACTTGTTGGGGTTCTAATTGTTCAGCCTCTTATGTACCCCTTGAAGTCCTGCACATATTTTTTAGCCACTTTTTTGTCAGAACTGGCAGCCTCACCACGCCTTATCACACTGTGTATGCCACTACGATTCTTAAATCTCTCAAACCAACCTTGGTTGGCCTTAAATTCACTAACATCAGCACTTGTTCCAGGTATTTTCTTAATTAGATCATGCAACTGTCTTGCCTTTTCACACATTAACTGAGAAACACTATCTCCTGATAATTGTTTCTCGTTGATCCACACCAACAGTCTCTCCACATCTTCGAGTATTTGCAATCTCTTTTTTTTTTATAAGCATACTTGCACCTTTTGCAACAGCTTCCTTGATTGCCTTTTTGTTGGCTAAGATAGCGATGGTTGAATGGGGTTTGTTATATAACCTGGCCAACTCGGAGACACACATTCCACTTTCGTATTTTGCGATGATCTCTTTCTTCAGTTCAGTAGTATTTCTCGCCCTCTTTACCACATGGCTGGCACTAGAAGCTTTCTTTGGGCCCATGGTGGCTTATTGAGCAGTTACAAGCCCTAAAAACAACGTAATAATACAAAATATATCATCCTCACTGGCTTGTAAACAACGGCACACTAGCTGTACATGGAGTGGCCTGGCCCGCTCAGGCCACACGGACACGTTCAGGACGAATGTCCTTAACAGGTTTTTTTTTTGGTAACCGAGCCAATATTTTGATGCAAAAATGTGTCGCTATCCGATTTTTTTGTTATCTGATGACATCGTTACCCGAGGGTCCACTATTGCGGAGATGAAACCCTCGATAGACACTGACACCCCTCTTTCTGCCCCTTCTTTTTCACAACCCTCACAACAATCTTTTCCTTCACAGCATTCCAATTCCTCCTTGGTTACACGCTTTTCGTTGCCCTCACACATCGACTTCATAAGAAATGACAAACCTACACCACCTGAAAACACTTCTGGAGCAGAGGCACGGACATTGGCCTCTACTCCAGAACAACCGATATTAGAGCCAGCAAATAAAACCCCCATAAATTCCACCAATACAACGTCATTTGCCTTTGCAAACATACAGGGTCTAAAGGCATCAAAAAAAAAAAAATTCCTTACATCAAGGGTCTACTCACGGAGTCAAATGCAATGTTTGCAGCATTCATGGAGACCCACATAAAGGATCATTATGACAACGAAATGTGGATCCCAGGTTATAACCTATTTCAATGCGACAGACTTAACAGGCAACAAGATGGGGTTGGCCTGTATGTCAGTCATGCATTTGCACAGAACTACTAAACACCTCAAATGATGTAGTTGAAGTTTTGGCGGTAAAGACTGAAAACTAAAACCTTGTCATTGTGGAGGTATATAAGCCTCCAGACGGAACTTCCCAGCAATTCCAGGAGCAGCTTAAGAAAATTGACCACTTCAAAATCTCCCAACTCATGCCCCAAACATCTTACTATTAGGAGATTTCAACTTGAGACACCTAAAATGGAGGAGTATAGTAAACACTGTTTTAGCAGAGAGATCACCCCGGGAGGCAGCTCAGCTGAAAATTCACACACACGAACTATTAAATCTCTCCACCAAATTCACCTTAAGTCAGCAAATAGTAGAGCCTACAAGACTAGAAAATACGCTGGACCTTATCTTCACTAACAATGATCTGATACGTAATATAACTATCAAAGCCAATACACTCAGAGTCAGATCACAACATAATAGAGGTACATGTATGCACAGGGCTCCGGACCAGCAAAATGTGAGCAGTCACGAAGGTAAGTTTATTCAGGTATACACAAATACAGTTACATAGATTATTATACATAGCAGCATATTTCAACAACAAAAAACATACAATGGGATCAAGTAAACCTTGTCCTAAATGAAACAAGCTGGGAAGATATCCTACACAACACGGATCCGAACATTTGCCTTAAAAAATGAATTCTGTGGTTCTTGAGATCTGCTCAAGACACATTCCATTAAGAAAAAAGAAAGAGAAGATGTAAACTAGAGAGACACATTCCCTATACAGATGAAGGTGAAGAGTCACAGAGCTGCTGAGTGGGGCCAATATATCTGAAATACGAAGGGAGGCACTAGTCAATGAAATTGCAAATATCGAACTTAAGCTGAAGGAATCTTATAGGAGACAAGAATCACAGAACTAAAAGCCATAAAGGAAATTAAAAAAAAAATACTTCTTCTCTTATGCCAAATCTAAGGGAAAAACAACATCCAGTACTGGGCCCCTGCATAGGTAGGATGGGACATACACAGATGATAGCCAAGAGATGAGTGAGATACTAAAGTCTCAATATGACTCAGTGTTCAGCGAGCCACTGCCCAGACTAAGGGTCGACAATCCAAATGAATTCTTTATGAACGAAACCCAAAATTTGGTCATCCCAAAAATCTCAGATATTATTCTAACTCCACAAGACTTTGAAGAGGCAATTAATGACATGCCCATGCACTCTGCCCCAGGCCCAGACTCGTGGAACTCCGTGTTCATCAAGAATTGCAAGAAGCCCTTATCGCGTGCCTTCAGCATTTTATGGAGAGGGAGCATGGACACAAGGGTCATCCCACACACACTAAAACAACAGACATAACCCCACTTCACAAAGGTGGCAGTAAAGCAATTGCAAAGAACTACAGACCGATAGCACTAACATCCAGGGCCGGATTAGCGCATAAGCAAACGAGGCATTTGCCTAGGGCCCCGCACATTTGGGGGCCCCACGGTCCAAGGGGTTCAGGGGCTCATCCAAGACTGCGCACATGGCGCAAGTGCAAAGGGGTCCCTACCTAAAAAGTTCAAGTGTTTGGAGAGTAAAATTGATTTTTAAAAATTAATCAAAACAAAAATAATGAAATAAAATAAAATAAAAATAAATAAACCTAACCATAGATGGCAACACTCAACACGCCTTTGTTTACATCAGAACAGCTGTGTTTTCCCGCTAATGGGTGAGTATGGGAGATTCCTCTCCAATTTTCTGTAGTAATTACACGTTATCTAGACTTGTACTGTGACAAATTAACTGAAGTGTTGTTGATAGACATTGATGTGTATGGATAAATGTTTGTTTTCGCCTCTAAATGTTAAGGGAGGTACCTGATAGGGTTACTTGACCAGTAAAGACGCATGGACCAGTAAAGACACATTTTTGGTAAAAATACTATAAAGAAAAACCTAAAAACGCAAACTGACTTCCGTTTGTAGGTTTTAAAAGCACTTTGTCCTGTCTTTAAGTCTATCATTTCAATAACAGATCTCAATTGATTGATGTTCTACATCACTTCCGTCGCAAATGCTTAGTTTTCAAGTTGCGACGGAAGTGATGTAGAACATCAATTAATTTACTACATATTTCCCCAGAAACACATAAGCCACATCAGAAAATCGTTGGTTGGGTGAAACTGAAAATTGTCCCTGCATTCTTTAATTCTCATGTCCTTATCCCCCTCAAGGAAGGTTCCTTGATGTTGGTGAGGGGCTCTTGATTTAGGGAATTGGATCTGTGCTCCAGTTCCCCGAGTTAAGCCTGAATGCCTTCCACATCCCCCCCCAGGCACTGTATAATCCTCCGGGTTTAGCGCTTCCCCCTTGATTATAATAATAATAATAATCATGTCCTTATCTATGGTGGTAGGCCATATATCATGCAAAACATAATGATTAGTTTAGTTATGAAAATGGTAA
This sequence comes from Cherax quadricarinatus, assembly GCF_038502225.1. Lineage (NCBI taxonomy): Eukaryota > Metazoa > Arthropoda > Malacostraca > Decapoda > Parastacidae > Cherax > Cherax quadricarinatus. Next base: position 17,730,339 of record NC_091325.1, read on the forward strand.
TATAAATACCATTGTGCATTGTTCTTGGACTCAGCATGATTTCTGTTTAAGTAAATTGGAGATCAAGGAGGATGAATTAGTAAAATATTCGTAGCCCAAATCACTAACCTAATCTATAGTAAAAGTTCTGTATATGACTCCTTTCTGGTAACGTTTTGAATTTTTAGATGCGCAGCCAGAGGAAAGGGGGCTACAAGGGCCATATCCCCCCAATTGACAGAAAAAAAAATTAATAATTAAAAAATTAATAATAATTGATAATGAAAAATTTGTATTTGCATGATTACAGACAGTGATACATCCTTATTATGGCATCTCGTGAACGTGATGTTGGACGTTCTTATGCGAGTGGGTCACAGAAAAGAAAGAAGAAAATTCAAGAAGAAGAACAGAAAAAGAAAGATGTAGGAAGCTGCAGAAAGATCCAGAGCCAGAGGCGGGTAGCGTGACAGTGTCAGCGTGCCTCGTTGTGCTCCGGGTTTTCTGGTGTTTTCACGGTGGCTCTTATGTGCTAGAACTTTAATTTGTGTCATCAATCCTATACGATACATCCCTCTAGCGCCTGGAACCAATCTTGGGCGGAAAACATTATATACTGAGTCAAAAAAGGAGAATTAGTGTGCACTACCTAGCAGAGTTTACTGCCAGAGGGGAATCATAGGCCTGTGTCCCGTGTGGAAAAAAAAAATAATAATTGAACTTTGTGTCAGAGGAAAGAAAGTCTCCCTGAAAACATTGAGTATACATAGTGTATAGTGTATACTACAGTGGCTCCCTAGTATATTGATGATAAAGGCTAAAGTGTCATTTGAAAACAGGTGAATTTGTAAATGAAGTGATAAGCCTATAGAGGCAGGTGCCAGAAGTCGCCAGAAACTTACCACAGGTCAGCTGTTTTTAATAATCTTCCTGGCCTGCTAGTGTACTCTCATATAATCTAGTGATACCAGTGAATAGCAGAATACAGTGTTGTAGTAGCAACTAACCAGTATTATAATGGTACTTAGTGGAGTGGAGTGACTTTCATTAGTTTCTTTTTTCTTGAAATACCAGACATATACTGTGAATTTCATATAACCTGTAGTTACCAGCGGTCGCAATATACACAACGAGAAGCAATTATTACTCCAGAAAAAGTGTCCTTCCTCCAAAATTTGCACCAGTCAACTATAGTGATAATATAGCATTTATTGTGGTGGAGACGGAAAAAAAAATAGAAAAGCTAGATACAGCGATTGATAAACAAGGGTTGAGGTCGACCGTTCGTCACTGTAGGCGTTGCCAGCAGTCACCGGCTCTTCAACACGCAAGTTATACTTTTGTATCAATCAAATCACATATTATTCGGGTAGATAATTTGCAGTAGATCCTTCATGTGTTAGCTCAAGTCACTGACCAGTATGGTTTAAATAAATGACCCATTGATCAGATCAGATAGACTGGTCTGAACCCTTGACTGGTCCGAACCCTGGACTGGTTTCAAACGGTTTCGTTGTGCACTACCTGGCAGGTTATTAATAGAATATTCAAGAGGTTGCTAGTAGAATTGCAGTAAATCAACCATTCAAATCATTATGAAGCTGTGTGTAGTCTGTGGTCAGTCAAACAAACCGGCTTCCACATGCATAAATTGTCATTTTTGTGGAAATTGGTGTCACGCCCCTTGTGCAGATATCCAAGAACTAGCTACAAGCAGTATTAAAACAGGGAAGTGTTTTTGGGTATGCCCAAATGAGATAAATCTGTGGACTAAAATCACAAGGGTATTAAAAGAGGTCAACATCAAAGCTGCTTTCATAGAAAACCTGGAAGCTTTCTACAACAGATGGGAACATAAAAAGTCTGGGCTGAATGGTACTGCCCTTGATACTGGCCATGTAGTCAGAAACTGTAAGGCTGGAGATGATGTCCTGGTAGTCAGTAAATGGGGGACTGATAGTGCTGTCCTGGGAGACAGTAATGGTGAAGCTGGAGGTGCTGTCCTGGGAGACAGTAATGGTGAAGCTGGAGATGCTGTCCTGGTTTAGTTTAATATGTTTATTATGCACCCCATACCCATCCTGTGGGCGGTAGTCAAGAGATTACAGAGGTACATAATTGGTCCAGGGACTGGACTCCAAAGTTTTGATAGCTGAGCAAGTTACAGAGGTAATGAACTCACAATTTACAAAGGTAATGAACTCAATTTACAAAGGTAATGAACTCACAATTTACAAAGGTAATGAACTCCAGGTAAGTCTGGTCACAATCATGACAAGTTACAAAGGTATTTACAGATTACAGAGGTACGTAATGGGTCCAGGGACTGGGCCCCCAAAGTTTTGATAGCTGAACTAGGTACAAAGGTAATGAGCTCACAAGTTACAAAGGTAATGAATTCTGTAGAATGGTTACTTACGTTTATACTTTGGCTACAATCATGAACAAATTATAGAGTAATGAGCAATTCACACTTCCACACCCGGTCACAACTGTAATGAGTTATTGGTGCAAATATTGATTGTTGAGTCACACACACCACACACACACACACACACACACACACACACACACACACACACACACACACACACACACACACACACACACTTTAGTTTAATATCTTTATGCACCCCATACCCATCCTGTGGGCGGTAGTCAAAAGATTACAAAGGTACATAATGGGTCCAGTGACTGGACCCCAAAGTTATGATAGCTGAACTAGTTACAAAGGTAATGAACTCCAGGTAGATCTGGTCACTAATCATGGCAAGTTACAGAGGTAATGAATCAGCTTCACTCCTATACATGGTTACAGTCATGAACAAATTACAAAGTAATGAACCACTGATACGTCCACACCTGGTCACAATTGTAATGAGTTATAAATACAAATATTAAGTGGATCATACACCCACACTAGTGCGCGCGCGCACATACACACACGAGGGCGCACGCACGAACATGTGCACACGAGCGTACAAATATATACATACACACAAGGACGCACACCCACACACACACACCCACACACCAACACCCACACACACACACCCTCACACACACCCACACACACGCCCTCACACACACCCACACACACACACCCACACACACACACACACACCCACACACGCACACACACACCCACACACGCACACACACACCCACACACGCACACACACACACACACACACACACCCTCACACACACCCGCACACACACCCTCACACACACCCACACACACGCACGCACACACACACACACACACACACACACACACACACACACACACACACACACACACACACACACCCACACACACACACACACACACACACATGCACACATGTGGTAATGCTTTATTTACAGCTAGCAAAGTCAGGGTATTTCTCCAGAATGGTCTGCAATATACCACTGTGGATAAAATACTTAGCCATTTCTTGAACACTTCTGAGTGAGTTGTTTCTAAATTCATTAATTTTATCACACTCCAGTACATAATGACGCAATGTGTGACAATAGTCCATCTGGCAAAGTTTACATTTCGTTTGGTCTACATCTGGTGGTGGTGATTTAACCTGCCACAGATACTTGTAACCCAGCCGGAGCCGGGCGGTAGTGACATCCAAGAGTCTGCTTATTTTGTTGGATGCACCATAGACATGTGGCTCCTCCTGCATGATAGAATGATGATAGATGGACTCACTGGTGTCAATCTCCCTGAGCCTTAAGTCCATAAAATTCAGCTGAAGTTCTTTTCGTATTATTGTTCTCAAACTACTACCTGACAAGCCAAGATTGTAATCTACTCCCTCTTTGAAAGCATACAGCTTAGCCAATTTATCAGTTCTATCATGCATCTGAAGACCAATGTGAGATGGAATCCACAGCATGTGCACTCTGACTCCACTGTCCACAATCTTACCATATCTATGTCTGGCTTCTGACACAAGCATGCCACAATTTATACTTAATGAGTTGAGAGCATTTATGGATGACAGAGAATCAGTTACAATTAAAGTGTCAACCTTAGATACATGGACACATTTGAGTGCAAGAAGTATGGCAAACAGTTCTGTTTGAAGGGTAGAGGCCCAGTTATTGATGCGTGCTCCAATTTCTTTATGAGAGCCATCACTCTGTGTGACAACAGCGGCACTACCAGCTGCACCAGTGGACTGGTGAACAGAACCATCGACGTAAATAATTTGTGAAAGATTGTTCTGTGTGACTAAGTTATCAATACAGCTTAAGGCATCATGTTTGGCTTCAAGACGAAGCTTTGGTTGTGATTTAAGAAGAGTTTTGGGGGGAAATGGAGGAATGGTAGTTTGGAATGGGGTAATATCCCATGGAGCAGGGAAATGTCTCTGTTGTCCAACTTGATATAGATCATGTAGCTGGTTCATGCGGAGGTCGGTTCCAGTTTTTTCGATCCATCTGGAAGGATGTTCACCAGTGCTGAGGAAAGTTTGGAGGGCTTCTGTGCAGGGGTTTGAATGGGCTAGCCTAAGCATATTGACCCCAATAAGGATATTTCTTTCAGTAACACGATCTCTAATGCTTGGAATATTAAGTTCTTTCCGCATATTTAAAATTTTAGCAGTACGAGGGCATCCTAGGATGATCCTCATTGCTTCGTTTTGCAGTTTTTCCAGCCCTCCAAGCTTCCAGTCAGACACGAGTGCAAGTAGTGGCGCTGCATAATCAACCAATGATCTAATATAAGCAAGATACATCATTTTCACAATTTTAACATTAGCACCATACCTGGGATGAAAACCTGCCACAACTCTAAGTGCTCTCAGCCTTTCTTTGTATTGGCGACAAAGTCTCGTTACAACAGGTCCAAGTAGTGGAACCTCAAAGCCTAGATACCTGTATCTGCTTACATATTCTAGAAGAGACCCATCATGCAACTGGATCTGACGAACTGTGCCTCTCTGCCGAGGAGGACGCCTGTTGAGTATCTTTGTTTTATCCCCTGAGATTATTAACCCCAGGTCCTGACACGAGGTTAAAACATGATTAAGAATGTTTTGGGTGTTGGAGAATCCGGTGGTGTGAATCATTATGTCATCAGCAAAACTAACCATATAATGATGGGGCTGGCTAGGCATGGCATTAAGTAAGGCATTAATCAAAATGTTGAAAAGGGTGGGACTAAGCACACCTCCCTGTGGGGTTCCTAATTCAAAATCTTTAGTTACACTTCTATGTCCCTGGAACAACACAGACGACTTTCTGTTGGACAGGTAACCTTTAATCCAGCGGAGAAGCCCATGCAACCGGGGTGACAAGAATTCCTTAATTCTGTGCATAAGACGATTAAGAATCATCCTTTCAAATGTTTTACACAAGCAGCTAGTAAGGAATATTGGGCGAAATGAGTTTTGTTGATTGGGCTTTGGAATGGGAATAATGAGGCTATTGGTCCATGATTTAGGGAGCTCCCCAGTGACATAACTCATGTTATATAATTCAAGTAAAGGATTACCTGGTACTCGACACAGCAATCTGAGTATGTTGTAAGTAATACCATCCTCACCAGGCGACGTGGAGTTGCCCTTAGTTAGTGCTGCATCAAGTTCATAATTAGTGAAAGGAATGTTGCAGTCATCTGCCTTGCTGAGCATAAAGCAAACAAGTCTCTCCCTTGCATCATATTTGTCCATTAATTTCTCCTGTGTGGTACTGGGAAGACTGTCATAGCTAGATGTAGCAGCCCAAGCACTGACTAACTCATTCGCCCTATGCAAGGGATGAGGGTGCGCGATCTGCCCAGTTCTGTTACCCTTAATTCTAATTATGTCCCTCCATGCCCGGCTAAGTGGGGTGTGAGCATTGAGACCATTGACAAATTGTTCCCAGTCTGTTTGCCGCAGCTCTGTCATACGCTCTCTGGCAGCAGCAAGGGCAGTTTGGAAGAGGCTCAGCATTTCAGGGGTACGATGGTTTCTATAGGCTAGGCCTAGTCTGCGAGCAGTACGTTTCAATGTTCGAAGTTTAGAATCATTGTAATAGGTATGATTTTTATAAGACTTATGATTATTATGGAAGTCATTTGGATTTAGAGTAGTAGGAGGTTTCAGAGGCGGCTCTAAGAAGTTCTGAATACTGCTCACAAGGTCATTGTTAAAAGTCTCGACAGAGGTACACTCATAGGAATTATACCAGTCAGTCACATGTGCAACAAAGTCATCATGTTGATCAGGGGAAACATTAAGACGTTTCCGTTTGAATATCCCACCAGGGAGAATAGTATTACCAATATCTAGAGAGGTTAGCCTTGGGAAATGATCAGACGCTATATCTGTTACAATGGAAGACTCACAGCTGGCAGAAGTAATGTTGAAGCCAAGACACAGATCAAGGACACCTCCATAGATATGTGTGGGTTCAAGGTCACCTACAATTTGCACATTATCATGACTGTTTAAGAGTGACAACAGTTGATTGCCATTACGATTACCAAACTGAGAGTTTCCAATGCTTTTGTGTCTTGCATTATAATCACCAATAATGAGAGTAGGTTCAGACCGAGCACAAGTTGGGAGCTCCAAGTAATTAAACTTATCAGCAGGAGCGTACAAGTTAAATATGTTGAGAGCAGAGTTCCCAATATAAATCCTAACACCGTGATACTGTAGCCCCTCTGTTTTCTTATGTGCAAGAAGTTGATGGGGAAGTGATTTTTTAATATATAGAACACAAGAATTAGTAGATTTGAGGTTATATGCAACAAACGATGGCAATTTAGGGGGTTGGGATTTTTCAGGGACTCTGCACTCTTGTAGACACACAATATCAATGGATTCAGTGGTTACTTTATGATGCAGGTCAGAAAATCTTTTTCTAAGTGACGCAATATTCCAACTTAAAATGGATAGTTTATACGAGTTTGGTTCCATTATAAAAGTCCAGGGATAGTTTTCAATTTCTCAGCAAAATGAAAAAACTTACTAAATAACAAACAGACATAATCAATATCAATATCATCAGTATTATCCTTATCCATGAGTCTCCTAAGTGCACTTCCATTAGTGAGACCTCTTGGGAGTCTTTGTACACAGAGGTCACTGCGCTCTTTGTCTGTGAATGTATGGAAGGTGACACTATCCCTCGCACTCAACTCTCCGCTTTTATTACACTCATCACTATCATCACATGTATCACTTCCCTCATCATTATGACCAGTGATACATACACCATTATCAACAACCGGGTCATCTCCACACTCAGTATCTATCAATACATTACACTCATCAGGTTGACTATCATGATGGTCTTCACTGCCCTTATCATCTTCACTGTGATTGTAAACACCACTATCAGATTCATCGTTTTTGTGATTATTAACACCACTGCAATCATCAGTTTGTTCATCATCACCACACTCATTTTCATAATGGCTGACTATCTGTGGGTTGATGTACTCATTTGCAACCTCTGTAAGTTTTTCCTCGTGGTGCTCAAGTTGTTGTTTCAAACACCATTGTTGCTTCTCCAGTACTGTTATGCGCAGCTGCATGTTGTGTACCACCCCAGCAAGACTAGCGTCATCAGGAAGTATGAAGTCCCGATCAGCTGAGTCAGGTGGCTGACTGACAGCTGACTCAGCCAGACAGATGGTGTCAACACCAGCAGCATTACTAGTGTTGATAGCAGACGTGATCGTGCTCTGTTGATGTACTCCCAGAGTGACTCGCTCAACCATATTGTCTGAGTTCAGGCAAGGGTCAGTATTCAGACATGAAGTATCTGGTAGGCCTATTGCCTCATCATGGGGGGTGATGGGTGAGGCGGGAGCTCTGCGGCTGGCGATGTGGGCAGCTTTCGCTCTGCAGTCAGCATGAGCAGCTGTGACTCCTGGAGTCTTACAATTGATACATTCTAATGCAACGGTCTGGTGTTTCTTGATCATATCATAGCACTGGTGAGAAGGATGGGCCTTGGCACACACTGCACACCAGTGTGACTTAGATGAGCATTTCCAAGCAATGTGACCCCAACGCTGACACTTGTAGCATCTACGGTGAGGTGCTTTGTACAAAGCTATTTTGTAACTCCTGGTGAAGCTGGAGATTTTGTCCAGGTAGTCGGGAATTATACGCAAGAAGGAATACATATAAATGACCTCATAGAGGACAGGAGCCATAGTAGGGAAACAAGTGTAGTCAAAGATAAGATAAAACCAATATTGCAAACTAGAAATACCGCAGGAAATAGCAAACAAGAGGACTCCAATAGCAATAGTGAGGATAAATTACCAAAAACAACTGGTGGGAGCTCCATTGTTGGTGCTAGGGAGGATAGGAATAAGACAGGGAAACATGCACCAACAGGGAATACAGTCACAGAAACCCAAGGCAAACGGAAACCAAGCCTGTGCACATACTATGCACTTGGTATCTGCTGGCATGGGAAATCTGGAAAAACAGATGGGACATGCAACTATGACCACCCTAGAAAATGTCATGCCCATATGACAACAGGAAAATGCAAACTCCCTTCCTGTAAGCTTTTTCACCCTGAAATGTGTACCTCTTCAGTACAGGAAAGACTGTGCTATAACTTAAATTGCCAGGCATACCATCTAAAGGGGACAAAAAGATACAAAACATCCAGGCCATGGGAAAACCTGGGTAGCCACAGCCACTCAAGAGGGAGAGGTTTTTTAGTGCCAGAAAGGAAAAAAAACTGGCAGGAAATGGCAGAAATCGTACACCAAATCCAGTCATTCCTGGAGTGGAACCACAGTCGATGGCCTCCACTCCAAACCAACAGATACAGATACTAATGCCGGAAAAAAAATCCCCCCCCCAGTACCAACAATACCACCAGTCCGATAACATTCTTCTTTGCAAATATACAGGGTCTAAAGCCAGCAACAAACAACAAAATACCTTTCATCCGTGGACTGCTTGCAGAGGCAAAGGCAATGTTCGCGGCTTTCACTGAGACCCACATAAAGGATCACTTGGACAACGAAATATGGATCCCAGGTTACAACTTATACAGATGTGACAGAGTGAACAGGCAAAAGGGGGGGGTTGGCCTGTACATTGCAGAGTCACTTGTTTGCACAGAACTGCTTAATGCCTCAAATGACGTAGTGGAAGTTTTAGCAGTAAAGGTCGAGAACCAAAACCTAGTCATTGTGGTAGTCTACAAGCCTCCGGATGCAACATCCCAGCAATTCCAGGAACAGCTGTTAAAAATTGACCACTGTCTGGAAAATCTTCCAGCTCCTGCACCCAACATCTTGCTCCTGGGGGATTTCAACTTAAGGCACCTAAAATGGAGGAATATAGCAAATAATATTGTTGCAGTAATAACACCAGGAGGCAGCTCTGATGAAAACTCACACTCACACGAGCTTTTAAATCTCTGCACAAAAATCAATTTAAACCAGCAAATAATAGAGCCTACTAGACTGGAGAATACACTAGACCTCATCTTCACTAACAATGATGATCTGATAAGAAATGTCACCATATCAAAAACAATATACTCAGATCACAACATAATTGAGGTTCAGACATGTATGCGTGGAGCCCCAGACCGACAAAATGAGACTAGTCACGAGGGAGCATTCACCAAATTCAACTTCAATAACAAAAACATAAAGTGGAACCAAGTAAACCAAGTCCTAACCGATATAAGCTGGGAAGATATACTAAGCAACACAGACCCAAACTTATGCCTAGAACAGATTAACTCGGTGGCACTCGATGTATGCACAAGGCTTATTCCTCTAAGAAAAAAGGAGGAGTAGATGTAAAATAGAAAGAGACAGGCGCTCCCTTTACAGGCGACGGAAAAGAATAACAGAGCGGCTAAAAGAGGTCAATATATCTGAAATGCGCAGGGAGACACTGGTCAGAGAAATAGCAAGCATCGAACTTAAGCTAAAAGAATCCTTTAGGAGTCAGGAATCGCGGGAAGAACTAAAAGCCATAAATGAAATCGAAAGAAACCCAAAGTATTTCTTCTCCTATGCCAAATCAAAATCGAGAACAACGTCCAGTATTGGGCCCCTACTTAAACAAGATGGGTCCTACACAGATGACAGCAAGGAAATGAGTGAGCTACTCAAGTCCCAATATGACTCAGTTTTTAGCAAGCCGCTAACCAGACTGAGAGTCGAAGATCAAAATGAATTTTTTATGAGAGAGCCACAAAATTTGATTAACACAAGCCTATCCGATGTTATCCTGACGCCAAATGACTTCGAACAGGCGATAAATGACATGCCCATGCACTCTGCCCCAGGGCCAGACTCATGGAACTCTGTGTTCATCAAGAACTGCAAGAAGCCCCTATCACGAGCCTTTTCCATCCTATGGAGAGGGAGCATGGACACGGGGGTCGTCCCTCAGTTACTAAAAACAACAGACATAGCCCCACTCCACAAAGGGGGCAGTAAAGCAACAGCAAAGAACTACAGACCAATAGCACTAACATCCCATATCATAAAAATCTTTGAAAGGGTCCTAAGAAGCAAGATCACCACCCATCTAGAAACCCATCAGTTACACAACCCAGGGCAACATGGGTTTAGAACAGGTCGCTCCTGTCTGTCTCAACTACTGGATCACTACGACAAGGTCCTAAATGTACTAGAAGACAAAAACAATGCAGATGTAATATATACAGACTTTGCAAAAGCCTTCGACAAGTGTGACCATGGCGTAATAGCGCACAAAATGCGCGCTAAAGGAATAACAGGAAAAGTCGGTCGATGGATCTATAATTTCCTCACTAACAGAACACAGAGAGTAGTCGTCAACAGAGTAAAGTCCGAGGCAGCTACGGTGAAAAGCTCTGTTCCACAAGGCACAGTACTAGCTCCCATCTTGTTCCTCATCCTCATATCCGACATAGACAAGGATGTCAGCCACAGCACCGTGTCTTCCTTTGCAGATGACACCCGAATCTGCATGACAGTGTCTTCCATTGCAGACACTGCAAGGCTCCAGGCGGACATCAACCAAATCTTTCAGTGGGCTGCAGAAAACAATATGAAGTTCAACGATGAGAAATTTCAATTACTCAGATATCAGAAATTTGGTTATTGTTTGGTTTACATGTAGTAAAATTGAGATTACAGAGTGTACCACTAGAACGCTTAGCATGGCTAGGCATTTCGGGCATACTTAGTTTTATTCTTAAATGTAAAATATTACAAATTATGAGGTAAGTTGTGTTGTGATAGAAACACAGGCCTTATCTCTAGGCTTTATTGAACATAGAATCTTCATAGTACTTCTGCAACAACAAAATATAATGACTAGTACATCTAATAATGGCTTCTACAGGGATGGTGATGTCTTGCATATGTCAAGAGAAAAGTTATAACTACAGGCCACATATTTAAACTCACCATGTAAACTGCATCGCTGATAAATGGATAAAGTAGGAGAGAATCACACACCATGTGTTGGTGCCCATGACACACACCAAACTGTTGTTGTTGTTAAGGGCCCCTAGAGGTGGTGCAGTATTATCCTGCTGCTGCTCTCCACAGGACCAGTATCACTACAATCTCCCCCTTCTAAAATATCAGAGACAGTAATCTCCCAAACTGTTAGGTGGGCGACATACACGTCCCGACCTTCGTAGCCCTTGAGCCTCTTCACCAGGTTCGATATTTTCCAGAGGGGTTTGACTAACTGCTGGAGCAGAATCCTCTATTTCCATAGGGGTAGTCTCAAGGGGCTTTCCAGGAGAAAACGAAGCATCTTTCACATCTATTGGTGTATCTTGAGATTCCACACTAATAGGGATTTCAACTGGGGCTAAATGTCTTGTAGATACTGTAGTCTCTTCACCATTTTGGTAGCGAATGTGGGCGTAATGTGGATTAGCTTGCAGGAGCTCTACCTCTTCCACTAAAGGATCCGTCTTGTTCATCCTACGGTGACTCTTCAGGAGAACGGGTCCAGGATGACATAACCAAGTGGGCACGGAGGCTCCCGTAGAGGAACGACGTGAATAGTTGAGGAGTCTTTCATGAGGGGTTGCATTAGTAGCTGTGCACAGCAGTGATCTAATAGAGTGAAGAGCATCAGGTAGGACAGTTTGCCAGTGTTGAACAGGTAGATTGCGCGACTTTAATGTCATTGTAACTGCCTTCCATATAGTACCATTGAACCGCTCCACTTGACCATTGCCTTGAGGGTTGTAGCTTGTTGTTCTGCTGCAGGCAATACCTTTGCTAGCCAAAAACTCCTGAAGTTCGTTACTCATGAACGAGGATCCCCTGTCTGAATGGATATAAGCTGGCATACCAAAAATAGAGAACAACTGTGAAAGACAACTAATAACAGTTGAAGCAGCCATATTTGCACAGGGGAATACAAAGGGAAACCTTGAATATTCATCTACTATGTTAAGGAAATACCTATTCTGATTTGTGCTTGGTAGAGGTCCTTTGAAATCTATATTCAATCTTTCGAAAGGCTGGGTGGATTTTATGAGATGAGTCTTCTCTGGCTGATGAAAGTTTGGCTTGCACTCTGCACATACTCTGCATGCTCTGATCACTTGTCGCACATCTTCCACTGAGTAGGGCATGTTCTTTGATTTGACAAAATGGTACAGGCGTGTAACTCCTGGGTGACACAAAGCCTTGTGGAGAGCTGAGAGTGATTGCAAATCATGACATGCTGCTCCACAGTGGGACCTAGAGAATGCATCAGGTGAGATGTTCTCTTGACCCGGTCGGTACAGAATATCAAAGTCATAACACGATAGTTCCATCCTCCAGCGTAATATCTTGTCATTCTTTATCCTACTTTTGTGCCTCTTGTCGAACATATACATCACGGACCGTTGGTCAGTCCTTATGGTGAAATGTCTACCAGTTAAATAATGCCTCCAGTGGCGAACTGCTTCTATGATGGCCTGGGCTTCCTTTTCTACAGCAGCATAACATTTCTCTGATCCTTGAAAAGTTCTCGAAAAGAAGGCTACTGGTCGTCCTGCCTGAGATAAGACTGCAGCAATGGCAATGTCAGATGCATCCGTTTCCACTTCGAATGGTAGGGACTCATCAATAGCTTGAACTACTGAGTTTTCAATGTCCTGTTTGAGAGTATGGAAAGCGGCTTCTGCTTCCTTTGTCACAGGAAATGTGGTAGCACTCAATGGGCAGACTTTACTTGAATAGTTGTAGATCCATTGTGAGTAATAAGCAAAGAGACCAAGAGTTCTTCGGAGTGACTTTTTGTCTTGAGGCATTGGAAGTTCCCGTAGAGGTCGTAGTCGTTCAGGGTCTGGGAATATTGAACCTCCTTCCACTACATAACCAAGGATGCTAAGCCTTTTAGTTGAAAAAGTGCACTTTTCCTCATTGTAACTGATATTTTTCTTCTTGGCGGCTTCCAAAAACTTATCAAGGTTTGCATCATGTTCCTCCTGGGTCTTGCCACAAATGGTAACATTATCTAAATACGCGTAGGTTCCCATGAGTTGCTCTTCCTGAATGAGTGAATCCATAATTCGTTGGAAGCAGGCTACCCCATTGGTGACTCCAAAAGGGACTCTGGTAAACTGATACAGGCCATCACTAGCCTGAAACGCTGTGTATGGTTTATCTTCATTCCTTATAGGGACTTGATGATAGGCACTCTGCAGATCAATTGTGCTAAACACGTAGTACTGAGCAATTTTGTTCACTGTATCGTCAATTCGAGGTAGAGGGTACCCATCAAGAAGTGTAAATTTGTTGATTGTCTCAGAGTAATCGATAGCCAGTCTCCGTTTCCTATAACCATCTTTAACAACAACAACCTGTGCACGCCAAGGGGAATCACTCGGTTCTATAATACCCTCCTTCAGCAGCCTCTGAGTTTCTTTCTCAATGAACATCCGATCCTCATAAGAATAGCGGCGTGACTTAGCTGATATAGGATGGCAATCCGCGGTAAGATTTGCAAACAGCTTTGGTGGGTCTACCCTTAAAGTGCTAAGTCCACAGACAACAAGAGGAGGCAGTTCACCTCCATATGTTAAGGTGACACTACCATGCAGCTTCTGAAAGTCCTGACCAAGGATAACATCAGAGCACAGTTGTGGCAGAATAGCTAAATGTACATCTTGATAATCCTTTCCATTAACTCTGAGATTTACCTTACAAAACCCTAAGGTCTGAATAGAGAGAGATGTTGATGCCATGGAAACGGTACCTGATGAGTGATGTAGAGTCAAGGAGAGCCGTTTAACTAAGTCAAGGTTGATGAAACTCTCTGAGCTGCCACTATCAATAAGACCATCTACTTCTGTTCCTTTGATGAATACTTTCACAACTGCCTTTGACAGTGAATTTGGAGTAGCCGCAGAAGTCACTGTTGCTAGAGTCGCATGATCACTGGAATGTGTGGAGGCACTAGCTCTTGTTGATGCATTAGCACGACATACTTTAGCAAAGTGACCTTTCTTGTGGCATTTATGGCACATTGCTTCACGAGCAGGACACCTTGGACGTGGATGTCTTGAAAAACCACAAAAGAAACACACCGTACCTGCTGCTGCTGTCACTGAGGCAGGTTCCACAGTAACTTCATTGCAAGAGTCTTGGTCAGGAATTGCAGCACTTACCACTCGAGAAGGCTGAGTGGTACTGTATACTTCAGAATTCTTCTGGGCTGAATCTAGAGCTCTTGCCTGGTCAAAGGCAGCGGCTAAGTCGAGAGTTTTATTCTCCAATAAACGCTGCCTTATTATTGGTGATTGCAGGCCACTGATAAAAGCATCCCTGATGGACTCTTCACAATACTGAGCAGCTGTCACTGCTTGGAAGTGACAGTCCTTACCTAAAATTTTCAGTGCTTGAAAGTATTCCTCTAAGGACTCATCAATCTGCTGGCGGCGAGTTGCAAGGCGATAGCGTGCAAAGATTTCATTTGTAGGTTTAATATACTGAGACTTGAGGGTTTTGATAGCATCTTCGTAGGTATTACACTCAGAAATAGCCTCATATATCTTAGGTGACACAAAATTGATGAGCAGACTTAGTTTATCTAGATCTTCTTTAGGAAGGGCTCCCAAGAAGTTTTCGAAAGTCTTAAACCAGTGCTTCCATTCCTGAGCAGCCGTTGATAAGCTGGGGTCACAGTCTAGCCTCTCAGGTTTCAGTAAACGCTCCATGTTGTGATGTAGTCTAGTGCAGGATCACCACCAGGTAGCCCAGGATTCTATGTTCAATAAATTGTTGTGATAGAAACACAGGCCTTATCTCTAGGCTTTATTGAACATAGAATCTTCATAGAACTTCTGCAACAACAAAATATAATGACTAGTACATCTAATAATGGCTTCTACAGGGATGGTGATGTCTTGCATATGTCAAGAGAAAAGTTATAACTACAGGCCACATATTTAAACTCACCATGTAAACTGCATCGCTGATAAATGGATAAAGTAGGAGAGAATCACACACCATGTGTTGGTGCCCATGACACACACCAAACTGTTGTTGTTGTTAAGGGCCCCTAGAGGTGGTGCAGTATTATCCTGCTGCTGCTCCCCACAGGACCAGTATCACTACAAGTTGGTATTATGGCTAAGTGACTAAATACTATTTTGTGAGTTTAGCAATGTGAATGCTTTTGTTTTGGCACAGTAGATAGTTTCAGTATTGGAGTATCACAGGATTCATTATTTTAAGACTGAGATTAATATTTCTGTTTATGGTCAAATGAGTGAGCGAGTGTAAGTGTGAACCACCAGGTGGTATTCGTGAAGTTAGTTGACGGGGTGTATCAGGGAGATAAGATGTTTTCTAATGGTAGTTTTGAAGGTGATGAATGTGTCTGCAGTTCTAGAGTTCTCAGGTAGGGAATTCCAGATTTTAGGGCCTTTGACATACATTGAATTTTTGTAAAGGTTTAGTCGGACACGGGGAATGTCGTAGAGATGTTTGTTTCTGGTGTTATGCCTGTAATCTTCATCAGAGTACAAAACAAATTCTGGCCACAAAATAGAGCGAAACACCAACGTCAAAGACCTGGGAGTGATCATGTCGGAGGATCTCACCTTCAAGGACCATAACATTGTATCAATTGCATCTGCTAGAAAAATGACAGGATGGATAATGAGAACCTTCAAAACTAGGGAGGCCAAGCCCATGATGACACTCTTCAGGTCACTTGTTCTATCTAGGCTGGAATATTGCTGCACACTAACAGCACCTTTCAAGGCAGATGAAATTGCCGACCTAGAAAATATACAGAGAACTTTCACGGCGCGCATAACGGAGATAAAACACCTCAATTATTGGGAGCGCTTGAGGTTCCTAAACCTGTATTCCCTGGAACGCAGGAGGGAGAGATACATGATTATATACACCTGGAAAATCCTAGAGGGACTAGTACCGAACTTGCACACGAAAATCACTCACTACAAAAGCAAAAGACTTGGCAGACGATGCACCATCCCCCCAATGAAAAGCAGGGGTGTCACTAGCACGTTAAGAGACCATACAATAAGTGTCAGGGGCCCGAGACTGTTCAACTGCCTCCCAGCACACATAAGGGGGATTACCAACAGACCCCTGGCAGTCTTCAAGCTGGCACTGGACAAGCACCTAAAGTCAGTTCCGGATCAGCCGGGCTGTGGCTTGTACGTTGGTTTGCGTGCAGCCAGCAGCAACAGCCTGGTTGATCAGGCTCTGATCCACTAGGAGGCCTGGTCACAGACCGGGCCGCGGGGGCGTTGACCCCCGGAACTCTCTCCAGGTAAACTCCAGGTAAGATCACAGACATGCTCACGAAAACAGTTTCTGATGTTACCAGTACAGTTGAATCTGCAGATACGTCAGATCATACAGGAAGCCCTCCCTCCATTATTTCTCAGCCAGCATCTACTTCTTTTGTGTCTCCTCTCAATGTCTCAACGGACATTTCATCCACAGGATTTGTCTTAAAAGATCCTGCCTCATGGCCAAATGTAATCCCAGATTCTCTACGTAATGCTTACATTGCAGAAAACTTCAGTCAAACTCTGAACATTGACTTTAGGAAATCAGCAAGGATTTATGATGATGGAAGTCGTCGTTGTTTAAAGTCATCTATGTTTTATAGGAAGCTTGCAAATTCAGAAACTGTGAAAAGATCATGGATGGTATACTCTGAAAGCTCAGGAAAAGTGTACTGTTCAGCATGCAAGCTATTTTCTACCAAAGAAAATACCTTCACACAGGGGTTCAATGACTGGGAAAATTCCAAGCGTTTCGAGGAACATGAAAACAGCACCACTCACAGGAGCTGCATTTTAGCCAGTGTATTTCGTGCACAGAAAAAAGGCTTATTGGATTCTCATTTGGAAAATCAAACTGAAAAAGAGCACACTTATTGGAGAAAAGTTCTAAAAAGAGTTGTTGCTGTTGTAAAATTCTTAGCTCTAAGAGGACTTGCTTTCCGTGGAGAAAATGAGGCTTTTGGTTTGGAAAACAATGGCAATTTCCTAGGGATCATATTATTATTATAATCAAAAAGAAGCGCTAAGCCACAAGGACTATACAGCGCTGCAGGGCAGGAAGGAAGCGAGGGCATCAGGTGGCAAAAGGGAGATGGATGAGTAATAGGTTACGGATAACAGCGGGGTAGTGGATGGTGAAAGGGTAAAGGGCAGCAAGAGACTGAACTAGAAAGGGCTGAGGGGAGTGCGAAAAGTATCATCAGAGTTTGTGGAGTAAATCAGTCGTTGTCAAGAAGTCAATGAGAGAGTCAGGATTAAAGGAGGGTCCATCAGCAAGAAGGGAAGGTAAAGAGAGAGTAGTAGAACGAAGACGACGTTGGAGGTAAATTCTGCGTGCTCGTTGATAGAGAGGGCAGTCTAACAGAATGTGGCTAATCGATACTGGAACTTGACACTGCTCACAGAGAGGAACAGGGTGCCTCTCCATGAGATACCCATGAGTAAGACGAGTGTGGCCAATGCGAAGGCGGGAGAGAGTGGTCTCCCAACCTCGGCACTGATGACAAGAAGACGGCCAGTAACCTATGTTCGGTTTAATAGAATGAAGTTTGTTACCGAGCAGAGTTGACCAACGTTGTTGCCAACGGGTGCGAAGGTGGGTAGCTATTGCAGCAAAATAGTCCAGAAATGGAACACCTCAATAGGAAATTGGTAGGTCATGTACTGCTGACCGCGCAGCAGTGTCTGCCTGTTCATTGCCCTGTACGTCGACATGACCAGGGACCCAACAAAAAACAATATCTTTATGTTTGGTAGAGATACGGCGTAGCCAAAGTTGGATACGGAGAACTAGGGGATGAGATGTATCAAATTTTCGTATAGCCTGTAGAGCACTAAGGGAGTCTGAGACTACTACAAATGATGACACAGGCATAGATGCGATACGAATAAGTGCTGCAAGAATGGCATACAGTTCAGCAGTAAAAATGCTAGCTGAAGATAGTAAATGTCCCCGCACGATGCTGTCCGGAAACACTGCTGCGAATCCGATGCCGTCTGAAGACTTAGAGCCATCTGTGTACATAGCGGTGGCATGAGAATGGGAGTGGAAGTGATCAAGAAAAAGAGAGCAGGAAGCCACCGTAGGCAGTTGAGCTTTCGAGCAAGGGAGTGAGAAAGAACAGACCTGAACAGCTGGAACTTCCCAGGGGGGTAGGGAAAAGTGAGATGCTACATGAACATATAAAGGTGGTAACTGAAGGGAAGACAAGAGTGAATGTAGGCGAAGAGAAAAGGGATGGAGCAAACAGGGGCGGCGAACGAATAAAGAATGTCTACTAATATCGGTGACCATTCTATAAATGGAAGGATTGTGTAGATCGTGAGAGCGTACATAGTAGCGAAGGCAATGGGCATCACGGTGATCAGACAAGGATGGAACATTTGCTTCTGTATAGAGGCTCTCAAAAGGGGAAGAGCGAAAAGCACAAAGGCACAAACGTAATCCTTGGTGATGGATAGAGTTAAGGCTAGAGAGAGTAGCAGGAGAGGCCGCGGAATAAATCTGGTCACCATAATCGAGTTTCAATAAAACGAGGGCTGAATGTAGGCGAAGCAGAGTTCGACGATCAGCTCCCCAGGGAAGATGAGCAAGGGTTTTAAGAAGGTTTAGCCGGCTGTGACAAGTTGCCTTCAGAGAGGTAATGTGAGGTTTCCAGGATAACCGACGGTCAAAGAGAAGTCCTAGAAACCTGACTGTATCACGTTCGGGGATACGGGAGCCATAGAGATACAAAGGATGATCGGAGATAACAGAGCGTCTAGTGAAAGTAATTTGGTGAGTTTTGGTACTTGAAAATTTAACCCATGCGTGGTGGCCCAAGTGGAAACACGGTCGATCGCATGCTGGAGAGAAACTGCAATAAGGTGACAGTCAGCGCCTGCACAAGCAATAGCAAAGTCATCAACATAGAGTGATGACCAAATACTGGGTGGAAGAACAGAGGCCAAATCATTTATAGCAAGGAGAAAAAGTGTTGTGCTTAGAACACATCCCTGAGGGACACCTTCAGCTTGGACGAAGTCCGGGGAAAGAACATTATTGACTCGAACACGGAAATGTCTGTCAGTTAAAAAGTTCTTAAGGAAGGATGGTAGATTGCCTCGGAGGCCTAAGGAATGGGCCTGGGCCAAAATATTATACCTCCAAGTTGTGTCATATGCCTTCTCAAGGTCAAAAAATATGGCAATAACTGAGTGATTATTCGCAAAGGCATTACGAACATACGTATCCAAGCGTAGTAAGGGGTCTATGGTAGAACGACCCTTACGAAAGCCATATTGACTAGCGGAGAGACTGTTGTGTGTCTCTAAATACCACATTAAACGTCGATTTACGAGACGTTCCATCACTTTGCAAACTGCACTAGTAAGAGCGATGGGGTGATAGTGGGAGGCATCATGTCCTGTAGTACCCGGTTTGCGGAAAGGGAGAACAATGGCAGATTTCCACAGCTGGGGAAGAACTCCTTGTGCCCAAATAAGATTGAAGAGGTGTAAGAGGACTACAAGGGCTGACCGATGTAAATGTTGTAACATACGAATATGAATGTCGTCAGGCCCAGCTGCCGATGATCGGCAAGCTGAGAGCGTTGCCTCCAGTTCTTGAAGTGTAAAAGGCACATTATACTGTTCTTCTCTGAGAGAAGAAAAGTCCAAGGGTACTAACTCTCTGGCAGACTTTGAGGAAAGAAACGAGGGGCATAGATGGAGCCCTCGGGAAATACGGACCAGATGTGTGCCAAGTTCAATGGCAACGTCGAGAGGGTTTGCTACATCAACACCAGCGACCCGTAGAACAGGAGCCGGGTCAGGAGAGTATTTACCACTCAATTTCCTCACTTTTTTCCAGACTGCACTCATAGAAGAAGCAGAGGTGATGGTGGAAACAGTCTCGCCAACAAGTGCGTTTAGCTTCACGGATGACACGGCGAGCGATTGCACGCTTCTGCTTAAAATCAAGAAGTCTCTCAGCGGTTCTATTGTACTGGTACCTGCCCCATGCAGCACGTTTCAAACGTACTGCACGAGCACAAGCAGGAGACCACCAAGGCACGCACTTCTGAGAATGCCTGCCTGAGGTTTGGGGTATAGAATGAGAAGCTGCGGTATAAACTGACGTCGAGAAGATGTGTAGGAGCTCATCAATGGAGGATGAAGAAGGAACCTCACTAAAAGCAGTGAGGTGTGAGTAAAGATCCCAATTTGCCCGAAAAATTGCCAGCGAGGGCTACGGAAAGGTGGTGAATAGGAAGGAGAAGTAAGAATGATCGGAAAATGATCGCTGTCATGTAAGTCTGGTAGAACAGACCAGGTGAAGTCTAGTGCAGTGGAGGAAGAGCAGACTGATAGATCGATGCAAGAGAGAGTATGAGTACGAGGATCAAAATGGGTGGGAGTACCCGTATTTAAAACATGGAGGGGGTGAGAGGCGAGAAAAGCCTCCAACTGGATGCCACGTGAGTCACAATGAGACCCCCCCCCAGAGGAAATGGTGGGCATTAAAATCACCAAGTAACAGAAGTGGTGGTGGTAAGGATGAAACAAGAAAGGCAAAGTCTGTGATAGAAAATGCTCGAGAAGGAGAGAGATATAAAGAACATATTGTAAACCACTTATTCAAGTGGATACGGGCTGCAGTGTAATGCAGCGAGGTATGGACAAATAGTTGACAGTACGGAATATCATTGCATAGAAGAAGGGCACTTTCATTAAAGGTCCCATCTGAGAAAGGATCCGAAGAATACAATAAATTATAGCCTGAGATAGGTTGGAAAACAGCCGAGTGTAATTTTGGTTCTTGTAAGCAAGCACCAACAGGGGAAAACCTGGAAAGCAACATCTGAAGCTCACCCCGATTACCCCTGAGGCCGCGGATATTCCACTGTAAATAGGCCATGATTGGCGATGAAGAAAATACCAGGAATCTGTAGGTAAAGGCACCTACGGACTAGAGGGGTTAGAAAAGTCAACGTGTGGTGGCATTGGAAGACGTTCAAGTAGCGAAGGAACGGAGCGTTGCGAAGAATGGGGTTGTGAAGATGGAGGAGAGGGAAGAGAAGGAACAGGAAGTGAATCAGTGTCCATTGAAGGTTTAGTCTCTGCAATATATTCTGAAATGGCTTCAAGTGTTTCTGAATTCAAAGATGTATGGGAGACCATATTGGAGATAGAAGGAGGAGGGTGAGTAAAGATTGGGACAGTAATGGACTGTACCAAAGTAGAGGGGGAGGGAAGAGTGTAAGGGACTGGAGATGAAGTGTGGGGGGGGACAGAAGAGGCAGAAACCTGGGAGGTGGCAGAAGAGGGAGAAACTTGGGAGGGGACGGGGGTGGAAGGCATAGTACGAGGAGGAGGGTGAATCTCCACACTTGTAATAGAGCCAGAGAGAGGGGAAGAACTAGGTACAGAGACTGGAAAGGTAAAGTGTGGAGGTGGAAGAAGGGAAGGAAGGGGCAAAGAAGATTTGAGCAATGTGGATTTTTTGGACTTCTGAGTAGAGGGGCGATTGGTATTAGGTGTCGTACGAGGTCTTGTCGATACTGGGGCTTGTGAGGAAGGACGCGAAGATGTGAGAACAGACTGAGTTGTAGTCGGGACGTCAGAGCCAAGGACAGCAAAAGGATTAGATGCCATAGTGGCTATGGGAGGGGTAACAACAGAGGAGGCTGCAGAAGATGGGACCCCAGAAGTGGGGGGATGTTTGGAAACACGAGAATAAGAAACACGGGGTAGTCTCCCTTGGAGGCAGAGATGAGTAACTGCCATAGCATAAGGGAGACCTTCTGCCTCTTTGAGGCAACGGATTTCACGTTCATTTAAGTAGACCTGGCAATGGCGGGAGTACGAAGGGTGAGCTTCATTACAATTAAGGCAAGATGGAGGTTGACTGCAAGATGTATTAGAATGGTCGTCGGCACCACAGACTGGGCATTCGGCCATAGATCTGCAATATTTCGCTGGGTGACCAAAACGCCAGCAATTTCTACATTGTTGCGGTGTAGGTATCACCTTTCGAACTTGTAACCGATGTCCCGCAACATATACAGAGGACGGGAGTTCTCGGCTGTCAAAAGTTAAACGAGCCACATTGCAAGGGTAACGTCTCCGCCCCCGGGCAGGAAGGACATAAGTGTCTACTTTGAGGATTGGGAGATCCTGGAGTTCCAGCTGTTCAAAAATGTCATTGCCACATGACTGGAAATTCTGTTGGACTATGGTATGGGACAGAATGACAGTACCACTACAAGAATTGAGAGAAAGATGTTTTTCAATAGTGATAGGAGTAGTATCGATATTCGAAAGGAGAGAAAGATCATGAGCTTGGGTAGCATTCTGGACAGTGACGATGCGCATACCGCTCTTGAGAGCATGAAATGAAATATCTCTACCAACATGATGCAGGAGCGCTTTGCCAATACTATGGTCATAAAGGTAGGCAGAAGAAGAAGTCGGTCTTAAAGTAAAGAATTTAGTCCATTGTGTGGTCCGAAACTGAGCGTGGAGAGGGAGTGCTTGACGTGTCGGTCTTTTCCGAGTAGAATGGGAAGGTAACGAAGGAGCATCATCAGGAGATTGACGTTGGCGTTTAGGAGTAGGATCGGAGTTGGTCCAGCGTGAAATGGGCGGGCAATTCGAAAATTGCCGTACCGTAGAGGGAGAAGCTGGAAGCATAGTCAAAGGAGAGCAGAGTTCAGACAAATCGAAGGAGTCAGTCGAAGCCCCAGTACCTGAAGCGGGTGAGGAAACAGCACCAGCAAGAGGTACAGGGGCATCAGGAGTGTTCGAAGAGTGGTCTAAACACAAGGCAGGGTCAGAATGGGGTGCGGTATCAAGAAGGGGCCCGGGGGTAGTGGGTTCATGGACTAGGGCTGCCATGGTTAGGTTACTCCTTTGCTTTTTGTTTTTAAGAAAAAAAAAAGAAAGAAGAAAAGAAAATAAAAATAAAAAAAAGAATAAAAAAAGGGGGAAGCGGGGAGGAATAGTTCCCAGGAGGAATGAAAGGGCCAGAAATCTCCCTCCGCGCCCAAGAGGACTTCAGCACCATTAGTAGCGCAGATGCAGCATGGAACCCGTGCCATACCCTACCCTTCATGCCAGTAAACCAGCAATCCGGGATAGCAACCTCACATCTGCCGAGCTACCTCGGTGGACAAAAGAGAGGGCGGCCGGATATCCGCCACAAAGCATACCTCCTTTGGCCACCACCCCCGGAATCCGAAAGGTGGCTTCCAGAGATACACCCGTCGCCCGAAAGACACCCAAAGCTACTCCGGGATACCGGAGAGGGATCGGGACATCCCCAGGCAATCCAGATTCCACGGCAAACTACGCCACCGCCAAGAACCTCAACGGAATGGGATGGACCCCGGTGTCCTTTCCCCTACCTAGGAACTAGCGCGCCTGTGGGAGAAATCCCAAAGGCCAAAAAGAGGAAGGGCAAAAGGGAGGGGTGAGGAGGAGGAGGAGGAATGGAAAAAGGGGAGGATGGGGAGGATGGGATAGGGGAGGGGAGAAAGGGGGGTAATTAGGTTCGGTCTGAGGAAGAAGACTGACAGGGCTAATTCTTCAGACCAAGAGCTAGGGATCATAGAGCTAGGGATCATAGAACTGTTAGCACAATTCGATCCATTCTTAGCAAATCATGTGTCACGCCTTGGGAATGCAGGAAGAGGCACTGTATCTTACATGTCATCTACTATATGCAATGAATTTATTGAACTGATGACTAAGAAGGTCCTCAATAACATCATAGCAGCTGTGAAAACTGAAAAATACTTTGCAATAAGTGTAGATTCAACACCAGATATTTCACATACAGATCAATTGACATTCATTGTTCGCTTTGTCGACTCCAGTGGTAAGCCTGTAGAGCGCTTTATAAAATTCATTCCTCTTTCAGGCCATGATGGAGAAACAATGATGAATGTAGTACTGGATACTCTGCTTGAACATGATCTCTCTATTATGGATTGCCGTGGCCAGAGCTACGACAATGCAGGTAACATGTCGGGTAAATATAATGGATTGCAAGCCCGTATCAAGCAAATCAACCCACTTGCTGAATATGTGCCCTGCTCAGCACATTCTCTTAATCTTGTTGGGTCATGTGCTGCGGAGTGTTGTGTCACTGCAGTTTCATTTTTTGGACTGCTTCAACGCATCGGTGGAGTATACTCAAGTCAACCATTCATGGAGATGTCATTAAATCATTATCAACAACAAGGTGGTCAGCGCAGCATGATGCAACACATGCTTTGAAAGACAGCTTTGCTGAAATACGTTCTGCTTTGATCCAAATAGCAGAGGATGAAGACCAGACAGCAACTACAAGAAGCGAAGCAGCCAGCTTAGCATCAAAATTGGAAGATTTTGAATTGGCCTTACTCTGTGTGCTTTGGGACTGTATACTGGAACGGTTAAATGCCACGAACAAGACACTTCAGAAAATTGAAATTGAAATGGCTACTTGTGCTAACCTCTATGCAGGCTTAGTGGAATTTGTAAGCTCACTTCGCAATGATGAATCTTTTGAAATGTTTGAAGAGAAAGCTAAACTGCTGGTGAAAGACTACAGTTACCGGGCTGATCATCAGCGGTCAAGGAAGAGGAAACGCAATTTTGAAGAGCCATACAATGAAATTATGTTGCTACCAAGGCAGAAATGTAAGACAGCTACATACTTCGTCATTCTGGATTCACTGATTACAGAATTGGTGAAAAGAAAAGAAATCTACCAGAATCTCAATGACAAGTTTGGATTTCTGTTCAAAATTACTACTATGCCAGATGCAGAATTGAGAGAAGCTGCATTAAAGTTGCAACAACACCTTTCAGCAGATGTTCAGGACACATTTGTTGAAGAAATTGTTCATTTTTCTGGGTATATGAATCAGATTAAAGCTCCACCTGAAAAATGTGCACCCTCAGCTGCTTTGAAACATTTAAGAAATGCAGGTATCTCAGAAACCTTCCCTAATGTTGACATAGTGTATCGCCTTTACCTAACACTTCCAGCTACTAACTGTGAAGGAGAACGTTCATTTTCTGTTTTGAAAAGAGTGAAAAACCAGCTCCGTTCAACAATGAGTCAAGACAAATTGTGTAACCTAGCCTTGTTGACCATTGAGTCTGATCTAACAAGAAATATTGATTTTCAGAATATAACTGATGATTTTGCCAATATGAAATCCAGAAAAAAGTTTATTTAAGAAGTGCCTGTGAATATAAACAATTCTTTACTTTCTTGAGTTTATATGATTTGATAGTCTTATGCATGATGCAATGATAACAATAATGGTCAGTGATTTATAAATGGAATAATAGTGCTGTAGTGGTTATGCTGAATATAATAGGTATATGATGTCACTACTTTAATAGCCTAATCTAGTAATACTATGCTGTCTTGAGTTTATTCTCTTTAAAATGCATGATTTAACAAGATAGTTATAATGGCTGTTGGTAAATGGTTTTGGTTGTCTTGATGTACTTTCCCTATTAAATTTAATATAAATAGCCAGAATGTATTTAATTAGACCTTAAACAGGCTCACACCGACCCCCTTGTGAACTCATTACCTTTGTACCTAGTTCAGCTATCAAAACTTTGGGGGCCCAGTCCCTGGACCCATTACGTACCTCTGTAATCTGTAAATACCTTTGTAACTTGTCATGATTGTGACCAGACTTACCTGGAGTTCATTACCTTTGTAAATTGTGAGTTCATTACCTTTGTAAATTGTGAGTTCATTACCTTTGTAAATTGTGAGTTCATTACCTTTGTAAATTGTGAGTTCATTGCCTCTGTAACTTGCTCAGCTATCAAAACTTTGGAGTCCAGTCCCTGGACCAATTATGTACCTCTGTAATCTTTTGACTACCGCCCACAGGATGGGTATGGGGTGTATAATAAACATATTAAACTAAACTAACACCGACCCCCCCCCACCCCCAAGCTGGAAGGGGTCGCTTCGCTTACCCGTAACTCAAAGGGGTCCCGCCAATCTGAATAGCCTAGGGCCCGGAGACTTCTTAATCCGGCCCTGCTAACATCCCATATCATAAAAATCTTTGAGAGGGTTCTAAGAAGCAAGATCGCCAACCACCTAGATACCCATCAATTACACAACTCAGGGCAACACGGGTTTAGAGCAGGTCGCTCCTGCCTGTCCCAGCTGCTGGACCACTATGACAATGTCCTGGATGCTGTAGAGGATAAACAAAATACAGATGTAGTATACACAGACTTTGCAAAAGCTTTCGACAAGTGTGACCATGGTGTAATAGTACATAAAATGCGTGATAAAGGAATAACGGGAAAAGTTGGCAGATGGATCTACAACTTCCTGGCAAATAGAACACAAAGAGTAATAGTAAACAGAGTAAAGTCCCTGGCAGCCACGGTAAAAAGCTGTGTTCCACAAGGCACAGTACTCGCTCCCATTCTATTCCTCATCCTCATTTCTGACATAGACAGAGATGTAAGCTATAGCTCCGTGTCTTCCTTTGCAGATGACACCCGGATTACCATGGCAGTGACCTCCATCGAAGACACCGCGAGACTCCAAGTGAACATCAACCAAATCGTCGAATGGGCCACTCAAAACAATGTGAAGTTCAACGAGGAGAAATTTCAAATACTCAGATATGGGAAA
Source organism: Cherax quadricarinatus (assembly GCF_038502225.1). Classification (NCBI taxonomy): domain Eukaryota; kingdom Metazoa; phylum Arthropoda; class Malacostraca; order Decapoda; family Parastacidae; genus Cherax; species Cherax quadricarinatus. The sequence goes on from NC_091325.1 coordinate 17,757,454, forward strand.
CTTGAAGAAATTAAAAATGTGTCAGGGTATACAACAAATTCTAACCGTACAATAGAGCAGAAAAGTAATGTGAAGCACTTGGGAGTGATAATGTCAGAGGATCTCACCTTCAAAGACCACAACAATGTATCTACCTCATCCACTAGGAAAATTATAGGGTGGATGAGAACCTTCAAAACTAGGGACGCCAAGCCCATGATGATTCTCAAATCGCTTGTGCTGTCTAGGCTGGAATACTGCTGTGCATTAACGGCCTCCTTAAGCGGGCAAGGGCAGTCGCTCGCCGCTTCATATGCAACACTAAACACACTTGTTGGCAGGACTACGTTTCTACCCTTAACTCGATTTCCCCTATGTGTGCGGTTTGGAAGAAGGTACGGAAGTTGTATAGCAAATACACTCGGACCCACCTCCTGTTTTGCGGGTTGCTGGTGTTAGTGTTGTGGAACCTCTTGAAGTTGCCATGGAAATAGGGAACTATCTTGTCCGTGTCTCCCAAGGGCTTCACTTCTGTCCCTCATTTTTCGCGTCTAAGTCAACCAGGGAGCAATTGCCCTTGGATTTCTCTTCTAATGGAATGGAGTCATATAACGTACCTTTCACTCTCCTAGAGCTAGAGTCCATGCTTCCTGCTTGCCAGTCATCGACAGCTGGGCATGATATTCATATTCATATGCTACAGCATCTGCAGTCTATAGTCCTTGGAACGTCCTTGATCTGTATTCCCTGGAATGCAGGCAAGAGAGATGCATAATAATACACACTTGGAAGGTCCTGGAGGGATTGGTACCAAACCTGCACGTGAAAATCACTCCCTATGAAAGCAAAAGACTCGGCAGGAAATGCAACATTCCCCCGATAAAAAGCAGGGGTTCCACGAGTACATTGAGAGAAAACACAGTGTCCGGGGCCCAAGATTGTTCAACTGCCTCCCAGCAAACATAAGGGGGAATACCAATAGACCCCTGCCTGTCTTTAAGAAGGTACTGGACAGGCATCTAAAGTCAGTACCTGGCCACCCGGGCTGTGGTTCGTACGTCAGCTTGCGAGCGGCCAGCAGTAACAACTTAGTTGATCAGACCGATCCACCATGAGGCCTGGTCTCAGACCAAGCCGCGGGAGTGTTGACCCCGGAAACCCTCTCCAGGTATATATATATATATATATATATATATATATATATAGAGATATATAAACACTGATCTCTGGCTGAAGGAGACTCGAACCTACGAACCTTAGGACAAGGTACGCAGTGCTTTGCCAATCTACCCACACTGGACCAATACCTTGGCGTGTAGCATGAGCTACACGTTTGATCCAAGGCAGCCAGCTTTCAGGGAGAAGGCTTACAGCTTTTCATCTCATCCCCTGCATGCATCAGCCTTACTAGAGATTTGAACAATGCAAGGAATTCGCAAGAGCATGCGAAATATACACAAACACTGATCTCTGGCTGAAGGAGACTCGAACCTACGAACCTTAGGACAAGGTACGCAGTGCTTTACCAATCTACCCACACTGGACCAATACCTTGGCGTGTAGCATGAGCTACACGTTTGATCCAAGGCAGCCAGCTTTCAGGGAGAAGGCTTACAGCTTTTCATCTCATCCCCTGCATGCATCAGCCTTACTAGAGATTTGAACAATGCAAGGAATTCGCGAGAGCATGCGAAATATACACAAACACTGATCTGTATAATATATATATATATATATATATATATATATATATATATATATATATATATATATATATATATATATTATACAAGGTGGAGCAGAGAAAACGCATGCTTTTCAGAGCTGAACAACTTTGCGTATTTTAAAGATAAACAAATCTTAATTACATCAAATAAAAGGCATTTTAATGCAGTTTTGAGATTTACAAACATACTAAGCACATTTCCATCTGGATGGCTATGTTAAACAGAGCTGCTGGTACTGGGCTGCGGAGAACCCACGAGAGCTACACTATAGACCTCTCCACAGCTCAAAAGTGAGTGTGGTGCGGTGTCTCCACAATAGGAATCTAAAAGGACACAAGTGCAACTAATGTGACATTTATTGTGGCAACGTTTCGCTCTCCAGGAGCTTTATCAAGCCATTACAAACAATACATGGACACAGAGGGTATATAAAGGCTCAGAGTGAGGTGAATACTAGTGAGGTACCATTTCGATGTTCACTAGTGGTAGTAGTAGTAGTAGTGGTAGTGACAAAAGTAATACAATATGGTAGAGCAATTAATTCGTACATGAGTAAAAGGATATAAAAAAGCTATTACTTGGGTAACATAAAAATAGGTTGGACAAATATAAACTGGAAGCTTGTTTCAGTGTTCACTCTCTGTGCTTTGTGTAGTGTAACCGGAGAGACTATGTGATGGCAGGGTTTACTGTTTTCAGGAGGATTCTTGCTAAGACTTCGGAGATGGTGAAGCTGCCGTTGTTTTGTTTAATTGTATTCGAAACAGCGATCAGTGCTGATTCAAGGCACTTGCGTGTGCGGAAATTAGTTTCTTTTATCACTAATTGGGCGTCTCTGAATTTCATAAGATGATTGGTGGAATTTCGGTGTTGTACACAGGCGTTGTTTAAGTTGTCGTTCCTACATGCGTATATGTGTTCATTGAGGCGGGTGTCGAGGTTTCTTGCTGTTTCACCTACGTAGATCTTGTCACAGCCTCCACAGGGTATAGTGTAGACTCCTGCATTGACTGGTTCGTGGTGCTTGGGTTTTGTCCTGGTTAGATCCTTTATTGAAGTGGTAGAAGCGATGGCGACTCTGGTGTTAGCTTGTGAAAGTACTTTTGAGACGTTTAGTGCAACCTGGCTGTTGGGAAGAATTATAACTTTGTTGGGAGCGGTGTTGATGCGTGGAGAATTGATGATCTGAAGAGCTCTTTTCTTGCAGTCTTTGATGAAAAAAGGAGGAAATTGTAACTCAGTGAATGTTTGGTGAATGTAAGTACATTCCTCGTCAAGAAACTCAGGACTACAAATTCGGTATGCTCTTAGGAAAAACCCGATGATGATGCCTCTTTTGGTCTTGGTATCTTGACTGGAATAGAAGTGTGTGAGATCATTTTTATTGGTGGGTTTCCGATAAACTTGAAATCTTAGGTTGTTGTCTACTTTGTGGATGAGGACGTCGAGGAAAGGTAGCTTGTCATTGGACTCTTCTTCTAGTGTAAACTGAATCGCTGGTTCAACTGCGTTGAGCCTTGCCTGAAGATCCCGTACATCAAAACGTTTTGGAGTTATTACCCAAGACCCATAAACACAATATTCCTCTCAGACCAATCACGTCAGGAATAGGCAGTGCTCCACACAAACTAGCCGGAGTTCTTGCCAAACATCTTTCCTGCCTTCTGGGGACCATCAGCCCCGCTCATCTTAAACACTCAGGCGACCTTCTCAACCGCATCCGTAACCTCTCCATCCGTAACAAGAAACTAAGCAGTTTGGATGTGACTTCCCTCTTCACAAAAGTACCTACCAAAAAAAGCCATCGAGGTTCTACGACGTAAAGTCAACCAGGACCTTAATCTTCCTTTACCTCCCGGAGATTTTGTTGACTTGATTGAACTCTGTGTTAACTTCAACTGTTTTTCCTTCAATAACAAGCTCTACAAACAAACCTACGGCATGGGAATGGGGTCCCCAATAAGTGCCGTCCTAGCCAACTTATACATGGAACACCTAGAGTCCGAACACTTCGTCAACATCATCCCTTCAAGCGTCACTTGGTTACGTTACGTGGACGATGTCCTCGTAATAACTCCAAAACGTTTTGATGTACGGGATCTTCAGGCAAGGCTCAACGCAGTTGAACCAGCGATTCAGTTTACACTAGAAGAAGAGTCCAATGACAAGCTACCTTTCCTCGACGTCCTCATCCACAAAGTAGACAACAACCTAAGATTTCAAGTTTATCGGAAACCCACCAATAAAAATGATCTCACACACTTCTATTCCAGTCAAGATACCAAGACCAAAAGAGGCATCATCATCGGGTTTTTCCTAAGAGCATACCGAATTTGTAGTCCTGAGTTTCTTGACGAGGAATGTACTTACATTCACCAAACATTCACTGAGTTACAATTTCCTCCTTTTTTCATCAAAGACTGCAAGAAAAGAGCTCTTCAGATCATCAATTCTCCACGCATCAACACCGCTCCCAACAAAGTTATAATTCTTCCCAACAGCCAGGTTGCACTAAACGTCTCAAAAGTACTTTCACAAGCTAACACCAGAGTCGCCATCGCTTCTACCACTTCAATAAAGGATCTAACCAGGACAAAACCCAAGCACCACGAACCAGTCAATGCAGGAGTCTACACTATACCCTGTGGAGGCTGTGACAAGATCTACGTAGGTGAAACAGCAAGAAACCTCGACACCCGCCTCAATGAACACATATACGCATGTAGGAACGACAACTTAAACAACGCCTGTGTACAACACCGAAATTCCACCAATCATCTTATGAAATTCAGAGACGCCCAATTAGTGATAAAAGAAACTAATTTCCGCACACGCAAGTGCCTTGAATCAGCACTGATCGCTGTTTCGAATACAATTAAACAAAACAACGGCAGCTTCACCATCTCCGAAGTCTTAGCAAGAATCCTCCTGAAAACAGTAAACCCTGCCATCACATAGTCTCTCCGGTTACACTACACAAAGCACAGAGAGTGAACACTGAAACAAGCTTCCAGTTTATATTTGTCCAACCTATTTTTATGTTACCAAAGTAATAGCATTTTTATATCCTTTTACTCATGTACGAATTAATTGCTCTACCATATTGTATTACTTTTGTCACTACCACTACTACTACTACTACCACTAGTGAACATCGAAATGGTACCTCACTAGTATTCACCTCACTCTGAGCCTTTATATACCCTCTGTGTCCATGTATTGTTTGTAATGGCTTGATAAAGCTCCTGGAGAGCGAAACGTTGCCACAATAAATGTCACATTAGTTGCACTTGTGTCCTTTTACTTTACATATTGTCGGTAATTCTACCAACTTTATTACAATAGGAATCGTTGGTTCTTGCTTTTTTGAAGAGGAGGAAACCGCAGTTACAGTAACATCAGCGCGCTACAAGTTCCTGCATCCAGAACTTCAATGGCGTCGGGTACACGAGAGAAATGTGGTTCCAAACGAATGGTGCCTAATTAAGGTATGTAAATTTCAAAAATGTATTAAAATGTCTTTTATTTGATGTAATTACGATTTGTTTATCTTTAAAATGCGCAAAGTTATTCGGTAGTGAAAAACATGCGTTTTCTCTGCTTCCCTATAAGATAAGATTTCCTTCGGATTTTTAACCCCGGAGGATTAGCCACCCAGGATAACCCAAGAAAGTCAGTGCGTCATCGAGGACTGTCTAACTTATTTCCATTGGGGTCCTTAATCTTGTCCCCCAGGATGCGACCCACACCAGTCGACTAACACCCAGGTACCTATTTGCTGCTAGGTGAACAGGACAATAGGTGTAAGGAAACGTGTCGGAATTTCCACCCGCCGGGAATCGAACCCGGGCCCTCCGTGTGTGAAGCGGGAGCTTTAGCCACCAGACCACCGGGCCAGATACATTTATTCCCTGCTGCTGTGTCTGGTACCGTGCACCATCCTTGAGTTTAGGTTACCAGACTGGGTGGGTCATTGGGCTAATCGGGGGGGAGGGTCATTGGGCTAATCGGGGGGGAGGGTCATTGGGCTTATCCGGGGGGGTCATGGACCTGCTCCGCATGGGTCAGTAGGCCTGTTGCAGTGTTCCTTCTTTCTTATGTTCTTTATATATATATATATATATATATATATATATATATATATATATATATATATATATATATATATATATGTCGTGCCTAATAGGCAGAACTTGCGATCTTGGCTTAAACAGCAACGCTCATCTTGCCATACAGAGCAAGCTAAAATTTGTATATGCAATAATATCGCCCAAATCATTCTGAACCTAAGGAAACAAATATATTTCACTGTGTTTGTTTAGTATTAAATTACTGTAAACAAATCTAAAATATATTGAGTTGGGTTAGGCTAAAATAAATTGTTCTTGTTATAATAAGGTTAGGTAAGTTTTCTAAGATTCTTTTGGTGCAAAATTAAATTTTTTTACATTAACATTAATGAAAAAAAATATATCTTTAAACGTATAAGGGAAAATTTCGGAAAGGACTTAATTTTAAATGATTTCTTGCTAATTGACCAGTTTTACATATTCGGCACGACATATATATATATATATATATATATATATATATATATATATATATATATATATATATGGTGTTTTCCTCAGCTGATTTCTCTCACTAAATGTTGAAAAAAAAAACGTTAAAGTGATAAGATACTGGTGACTGAAGGGTTGTGGTGGGAGATTTCGTTCATAAGACACTGAGAAGTATGGCTGTGGGTTATGCTGATTGCCGTTTCAAGAAATGAGGTTATGGGTTTAAGATATGGGTTAAGACATGGGTTTCAAGACATAGGTGTGCATTTACATTATAAAATTTATATAATATAAATTTGGGAAAATTACATCAAAATATGGGTTTCAAGACATGGGTTTCAAGACATGGGCTTCAAGACATGGGTTCAAGACATGGGTTCAAGACATGGGTTCAAGACATGGGTTCAAGACATGGATTTCAAGACATGGGTTTAGGACATACGTTTCCAGACATGAATTTAAGACATGGGTTTTAAGACGGGTTTAAGACCTGGGTTTCAAATTATTTACGCTGATGGTTCTGTTCACCAATCCACTGGTGCAGCTGGTAGTGCTGCTGTTGTCGTACAGAGTGATGGCTCTCTTAAAGAAATTGGAGCACGCATCAATAATTGGGCCTCTACCCTTCAGACAGAACTGTTTGCCATACTCCTTGCACTGAAATGCATCTATGTATCAAAGATTGACAGTTTAATTGTAACTGATTCTCTGTCATCCATAAATGCTCTCAACTCATTAAGCATAAATTGTGGCATGCTTGTGTCAGCAGCCAGACACAGGTATGATAGGATTGTGGACAGTGGAGTCAGAGTGCACATGCTGTGGATTCCATCTCACATTGGTCTTCAGATGCATGATAGAACTGATAAATTGGCTAAGCTGTATGCTTTCAAAGAGGGAGTAGATTACAATCTTGGCTTGTCAGGTAGTAGTTTGAGAACAATAATACGAAAAGAACTTCAACTGAATTTTATGGACTTAAGGCTCAGGGAGATTGACACCAGTGAGTCCATCTATCATCACTCTATCATGCAGGAGGAGCCACATGTCTATGGTGCATCCAACAAAATAAGCAGACTCTTGGATGTCACTACCGCCCGGCTCCGGCTGGGTTACAAGTATCTTTGGCAGGTTAAATCACCACCACCAGATGTAGACCAAACAAAATGTAAACTTTGCCAGATGGACTATTGTCGCATCCTGCGTCATTATGTACTGGAGTGTGATAAAATTAATGAATTTAGAAACAACTCACTCAGAAATGTTCAAGAAATGGCAAAGTATTTTATCCACAGTGGTATATTGCAGACCATTCTGGAGAAATACCCTGACTTTGCTAGCTGTAAATAAAGCATTACCACATGTGTGCATGTGTGTGTGTGTTTGTGTGTGTGTGTGTGTGTGTGTGTGTGTGTGTGTGTGTGTGTGTGTGTGTGTGTGTGTGTGTGTGTGTGTGTGTGTGTGTGTGTGTGTGTGTGTGCATTCACCTAGTTGAGATTGCAGGGGTCGAGTCCAAGCTCCTGTGTGTTTACCTGGAGTTTACCTGGAGAGAGTTCCGGGGGTCAACGCTCCCGCGGCCTGGTCTGTGACCAGGCCTCCTGGTGGATCAGAGCCTGATCAACCGGGCTGTTGCTGCTGGCTGCACGCAAACCAACGTACGAGCCACAGCCCGGCTGATCAGGAACTGACTTTAGGTGCTTGTCCAGTGCTTGTGTGTGTGTGTGTGTGTGTGTGTGTGTGTGTGTGTGTGTGTGTGTGTGTGTGTGTGTGTGTGTGTGTGTGTGTGTTTGTGTGTGCGTGTGTATGTGTATGAGTGTGTGTGTGTGAGTGGGTGGGTGTGTGTACTCACCTATTTGTACTCACCTATTTGTGGTTGCAGGGGTCGAGTCTTAGCTTCTGGCCCCGCCTCTTCACCGTTTGCTCTTCACCGGTATGAGTGTGTGTGCGTGTGTGTGTATGAGTTTGTGTATGTGTGTGTGTGTGTGTGTTTATGTGTGTATGTGTGTGTGTGTGTGTGTGTGTGTGTGTGTGTGTGTGTGTGTGTGTGTGTGTGTGTGTGTGTGTGTGTGTGTGTGTGTGTGTGTGTGTGTGACTCAACAATCAATATTTGCACCAATAACTCATTACAGTTGTGACCGGGTGTGGAAGTGTGAATTGCTCATTACACTATAATTTGTTCATGATTGTAGCCATGTATAAACGTAAGTAACCATTCTTACAGTATTCATTACCTTTGTAACTTGTGAGTTCATTACCTTGTACCTAGTTCAGCCATCCAAACTTTGGGGCCCAGTCCCTGGACCCATCACGTACCTCTGTAATCTGTAAATACCTTTGTAACTTGTCATGATTGTGACTAGACCTACCCGGAGTTCATTACCTTTGTAATTTGTGAGTTCATTACCTTTGTAAATTGTGAATTCATTACCTCTGTAACTTGCTCAGCTATCAAAACTTTGGAGTCCAGTCCCTGGGCCAATTATATACCTCTGTAATCTTTTGACTACCGCCCACAGGATGGGTATGGGGTGCATAATAAACATATTAAACTAACTAGACCTGGGTTTCAAGACAAGGGTTCGTTCAAGACATGGATTTAAGACATGGGTTTCAAGACATGGATGGATGAGCGTGTGTGTGGGCATATGAGTGGCTGGGTAGGTGAGTTGAGTGGCGTGTGGGTGGGTGAGTGGATGGGTTGGTGCGTGTGTGGGTGGATGGGTGGGTGCGTGTTAGATGTATGTATACAGCGGCAGAGACCTGTTTGTTACACACTGTGAGAAGCAATAAGTACTGCTGGTGGCAGTGACGACACAATATTATAACATAACGGTATACTTAATAACAATGAAAGTGGAAAAAAGAGTCAGTACTTAACATCTCAGAACACTCACGAAATGACTACCTTATTTATATATATATATATATATATATATATATATATATATATATATATATATATATATATATATATATATATATATATATATATATATATATATATATAATCTCGAACAAATACAAGCAATAAACTGCGAGTCGTCAACTCTTATTGGACGGGTTCTGGACGTGGTAGGTTTACTGGGACGAGGCAGCCACCGACTCACTCCACCTTGGTCCTGTACCTGTCAGTATCAGTAGTTCGTTGAAGGTAAGACTCTGGCTCTATTGCAGCTGTCATTATATTGATTATCGGGTGACATTTGTAGTGCATAGATGTGTCCCAGTATTCGTCTTGAAGGTTGGGTATATATTATTTGGCCATATTTCTTATAGATACATTAACTCAAGTCCCTTCAAGTGGTAAAAGGGAGCCGAGATGTTAGGAAAGGCTTTTGATCCAAGGATATAACATTATTCATCCCTTTCCTGGATTAAGTCTAATTACAACTCGTTCGTCGGGAGCTAGTAGACATTTTTATCATTCTTACTATGAATATAATTTGTCACCTACCTGGAGAGAGTTCCGGGGTCAACGCCCCCGCGGCCCGGTCTGTGACCAGGTCTGGTGGATCAGAGCCTGATCAACCAGGCTGTTACTGCTGGCTGCACGCAATCCAACGTACGAGCCACAGCCCGGCTGGTCAGGTACCGACTTTAGGTACTTGCAATTATTTTTTTCACATTGGTATTTTGGAACTAGTAGAACATTATATTTGTGAAAACAAATATTCGCGAAAACTCATTGGAGCTTCTAAATTTAATTAATATTTACCCCTAGGTTATACTGTATAGTATAACCAAGGTTATACTGTATAATATAACCAAGGGGTAAGTATAAAGTAAATTTAGAAGTTCCAATGAGTTTTCGGAAATATTTTAAATTATATATTGGTTCATAGAGCTGTCTTCAAGAAGGCACTGGATAAGCACCTACAGGCTGTGGTTCGTACTTCAGTTTGCGTGTGGCTAACAGTAACAGCCTGTTAGATCAGACCCTGATCTACCACGAGGCCTGGTCTCAGACTGAGCCGCGGGGGCGTCGACCCCCGAAATCCTCTCCAGGTAAACACTCACAAGCGCTTTAGTAATTCCTCACATTATCAGTTCCTTGATGTGAGAAATCACTAAAGCGTTTGGAGATTCACTATTTTTCAGTTTTTTTTTTTTTTTTGTATATTGTGATGTTACCTGTTTACTGTGATCTTATTGCGTATATATATATATATATATATATATATATATATATATATATATATATATATATATATATATATATATATATATATATATATATATATATATATATATATATATATATATATATATATATGTAAAACAACCACTGTGAAAGAGGAGTGAAATTCCAAGCGCTTTCGTGACTACTCACATTGTCAAGGAACTATCATAGTCTTAGTCATTGTTCCTTGACAATGTGAGTAGTCACGAAAACGCTTGGAATTTCACTACTCTTTCACAGTGGTTGTTTCGCATATTTTAAAATCACCTATTTACTGTGATCTTATTGCATATATAAATATATATATATATATATATATATATATATATATATATATATATATATATATATATATATATATATATATATATATATATTTGTGTGTGTGTACTCACCTAATTGTGGTTGCAGGGGTCGAAACTCAGCTCCTGGCCCCGCCTCTTCACTGGATGCTAATAGGTCCTCTCTCTCCATGCTCCATGAGCTTTATCATACCTCATCTTAAAGCTATGTATGGTTCCTGCCTCCACTACCTCACTTGCTAGGCTATTCCACTTCCTGAATACTATATGACTGAAGAAACACTTCCTAACATCCCTTTCACTCATCTGGGTCTTCAACTTCCAGTTGTGACCCCTTGTTTCTGTGTCCCCTCTCTGGAGCATCCTGTCTCTGTCCACCTTGTTTATTCCACGCAGCATTTTGTATGTCGTTATCATGTCTCCCCTAACCCTCCTGTCTTCCAGTGTCGGCAGGCCGATTTCCCTTAACCTTTCCTCGTAAGTCATTCCCCTTAGCTCTGGAACTAACCCTGTTGCAAACCTTTGCACTTTCTCTAATTTCTTTTCTTGATGTGCTTGATAAGTGCGGGTTCCAAACAGGTGCTGTGTGTGTGTGTGTGTGTGTGTGTGTGTGTGTGTGTGTGTGTGTGTGTGTGTGTGTGTGTGTGTGTGCTCACCTAACTGTACTCGCCTAATTGTGGTTGCAGGGGTCGAGACTCAGCTCCTAGCAACGCCTCTTCACTGATCGCTACTAGGTCCTCTCTCTGCTTCCTGGGCTTTGTCATACCTCGTCTTAAAGCTATGTATGGTTCCTGCCTCCACTACATCACTTGCTAGGCTATTCCACTTTCTGACTACTATATGACTGAAGAAATAATTCCTAACATCCCTGTGACTCGTCTGAATCTTCAGCTTCCAGTTGTGATCCCTTGCTTCTGTGTCCCATCTCTGGAACATCCTGTCTCTGTCCACCTTATCTATTCCCCGCAGTATCTTGTATGTTGTTATCATGTCTCCCTTGACCCTTCTGTCCTCCAGTGTCGTCAGTCCGATTTCCCTCACCCTTTCATCGTAGGACATTCCCCTGAGCTCTGGAACTAGCCTTGTTGCAAACTTTGTACTTTCTCTTAAGTTCTTGACGTGCTTGACCAGGTTCCAAACTGGTGCTGCATACTCCACTATGGGCCTAACGTACACAGTGTACAGTGTCTTGAACGATTCCTTATTAAGGTATCGGAATGCTATTCTCAGGTTTGCCAGGCCCCCATATTCTGCAGCAGTTATCTGGTTGATGTGTGCCTCGGGAGACGTGCTCGGTGTTATGGTCACCCCAAGATCTTTCTCCTTGAGTGAGGTCTGTAGTATTTGTCCACCTAGCCTATACTCTGTCTGCAGTCTTCTTTGCCCTTCCCCCCTCTTCATGACTGCATTTGGCAGGGTTGAATTCGAGAAGCCAGTTTCTAGACCACATGTCCAGTCACTTGTTTGCACAGAACTGCTTAATGCCTAAAATGATGTAGTGGAAGTGTCAGCAGTAAAGGTCGAGAACCAAAACCTAGTCATTGTGGTAGTCTACAAGCCTCCGGATGCAACATCCCAGAAATTCCAGGAACAGCTGTTAAAAATTGACCACTGTCTGGAAAATCTTCCAGCTCCTGCACCCAACATCTTGCTCCTGGGGGATTTCAACTTAAGGCACCTAAAATGGAGGAATATAGCAAATAATATTGTTGCAGTAATAACACCAGGAGGCAGCTCTGATGAAAACTCACACTCACACGAGCTTTTAAATCTCTGCACAAAATTCAATTTAAACCAGCAAATAATAGAGCCTACTAGACTGGAGAATACACTAGACCTCATCTTCACTAACAATGATGATCTGATAAGAAATGTCACCATATCTAAAACAATATACTCAGATCACAACATAATTGAGGTTCAGACATGTATGTGTGGAGCCCCAGACCGACATAATGAGACTAGTCACGAGGGAGCATTCACCAAATTCAACTTCAATAACAAAAACATAAAGTGGGACCAAGTAAACCAAGTCCTAACCGATATAAGCTGGAAAGATATACTAAGCAACACAGACCCCAACTTATGCCTAGAACAGATTAACTTGGTGGCACTCGATGTATGCACAAGGCTTATTCCTCTAAGAAAAAGGAGGAGTAGATGTAAAATAGAAAGAGACAGGCGCTCCCTTTACAGGCGACGGAAAAGAATAACAGAGCGGCTAAAAGAGGTCAATATATCTGAAATGCGTAGGGAGACACTGGTCAGAGAAATAGCAAGCATCGAACTTAAGCTAAAGGAATCTTATAGGAGTCAGGAATAGCGGGAAGAACTAAAAGCCATAAATGAAATCGAAAGAAACCCAAAGTATTTCTTCTCCTATGCCAAATCAAAGTCGAGAACAACGTCCAGTATTGGGCCCCTACTTAAACAAGATGGGTCCTACACAGATGACAGCAAGGAAATGAGTGAGCTACTCAAGTTCCAGTATGACTCAGTTTTTAGCAAGCCGCTAACCAGACTGAGAGTCGAAGATCAAAATGAATTTTTTATGAGAGCCACAAAATTTGATTAACACAAGCCTATCCGATGTTATCCTGATGCCAAATGACTTTGAACAGGCGATAAATGACATGCCCATGCACTCTGCCCCAGGGCCAGACTCATGGAACTCCGTGTTCATCAAGAACTGCAAGAAACCCCTATCACAAGCCTTTTCCATCCTATGGAGAGGGAGCATGGACACGGGGGTCGTCCCACAGTTACTAAAAACAACAGACAGCCCCACTCCACAAAGGGGGCAGTAAAGCAACAGCAAAGAACTACAGACCAATAGCACTAACATCCCATATCATAAAAATCTTTGAAAGGGTCCTAAGAAGCAAGATCACCACCCATCTAGAAACCCATCAGTTACACAACCCAGGGAAACATGGGTTTAGAACAGGTTGCTCCTGTCTGTCTCAACTATTGGATCACTATGACAAGGTCCTAAATGCACTAGAAGACAAAAAGAATGCAGATGTAATATATACAGACTTTGCAAAAGCCTTCGACAAGTGTGACCATGGCGTAATAGCACACAAAATGTGTGCTAAAGGAATAACAGGAAAAGTCGGTCGATGGATCTATAATTTCCTCACTAACAGAACACAGAGAGTAGTCGTCAACAGAGTAAAATCCGAGGCAGCTACGGTGAAAAGCTCTGTTCCACAAGGCACAGTACTCGCTCCCATCTTGTTCCTCATCCTCATATCCGACATAGACAAGGATGTCAGCCACAGCACCGTGTCTTCCTTTGCAGATGACACCCGAATCTGCATGACAGTGTCTTCCATTGCAGACACTGCAAGGCTCCAGGCGGACATCAACCAAATCTTTCAGTGGGCTGCAGAAAACAATATGAAGTTCAACGATGAGAAATTTCAATTACTCAGATATGGTAAACACGAGGAAATTAAATCTTCATCAGAGTACAAAACAAATTCTGGCCACAAAATAGAGCGAAACACCAACGTCAAAGATCTGGGAGTGATCATGTCAGAGGATCTCACCTTCAAGGACCATAACATTGTATCAATCGCATCTGCTAGAAAAATGACAGGATGGATAATGAGAACCTTCAAAACTAGGGAGGCCAAGCCCATGATGACACTCTTCAGGTCACTTGTTCTATCTAGGCTGGAATATTGCTGCACACTAACAGCACCTTTCAAGGCAGGTGAAATTGCTGAATTAGAAAATGTACAGAGAACCTTCACGGCACGCATAACGGAGATAAAACACCTCAATTACTGGGAGTGCTTGAGGTTCCTAAACCTGTATTCGCTGGAACGCAGGCAAGAGAGATACATGATTATATACACCTGGAAAATCCTAGAGGGACTAGTACCGAACTTGCACACGAAAATCACTCACTACGAAAGCAAAAGACTTGGCAGACGATGCAACATCCCCCAATGAAAAGCAGGGGTGTCACTAGCACGTTAAGAGACCATACAATAAGTGTCAGGGGCCCGAGACTGTTCAACTGCCTCCCAGCATACATAAGGGGGATTACCAACAGACCCCTGGCAGTCTTCAAGCTGGCACTGGACAAGCACCTAAAGTCGGTTCCTGACCAGCCGGGCTGTGGCTCGTATGTTGGTTTGCGTGCAGCCAGCATCAACAGCCTGGTTGATCAAGCTCTGATCCACCAGGAGGCCTGGTCACAGACCGGGCCGCGGGGGCGTTGACCCCCGGAACTCTCTCCAGGTAAACTCCAGGTGCCCATGTTTCTTTTTAGTCCTGCTTGATCCTCATCTGATTTAATTCTTCTCATCAGCTTCACATCATCTGCAAATAGGGACACTTCAGAGTCTATCCCTTCCATCATGTCATTCACATATATCAAAAATAGCATTGGTCCTAGAACTGACCCCTGTGGGACCCCACTCGTCACAGGCGCACACTGTGATACCTCTTCACATACCATGACTCGTTGTTGCCTGCCTGTCAGGTAGTCTCCTTTCTTAAAAATGGAGACTACATTTGCCGTCTTCCATATCTCAGGTAGTTGCCCAGTTTCAAGGGATGTATTGAAGATTGTGGTTAGGGGCACACACAGCATCTCTGCTCCTTCTCTAAGGACCCATGGGGAGATGCCCGGTCCCATCACCTTTGAGGTATCAAGGTCACTTGGCAGCTTCTGCACCTCCTCCTCCATTGTTCGTATGTCATCCAACACTTGTTAGCATCCCTGATGTTCCCCCTCTGTGCTGTCTTCCCAGAGCCCTTCCTGTCTCTACTGTAAAAACTTCCTTAAATCTCCTGTTTAGCTCCTCACATACCTCCTGATCATTTCTTGTGAGTTCCCCACCTTCTGTCCTCAGTCTGATCACCTGGTCTTTGACTGTTGTCTTCCTCCTGATGTGGCTATACAATAGTTTCGGGTCAGTCATGGCTTTTGATGCTATGTTATGTTCATTCTGTCGCAGGGGCTCCCTCCTTACCTGTGCATACTCGTTCCTGGCTCTGCGACTGATCTCCCTATTTCCATGTGTTCTATGCCTTCTGTACTTTTTCCATTCTCTATTGCACTTAGTTTTTGCCTCCTTACACTGTCGGGTAAACCAGGGGCTCATTCTGGTCTTTCCATTGTTTCTGTTGCCCTTGGGAATAAACCTTTCCTCTGCCTCCTTGCATTTTGTTGTTACGTATTCCATCATTTCATTTACTGACTTTCTTACCAGTTCTCTGTCCCACTGAACCTCCTGCAGGAAGTTCCTCAAACCTATGTAGTCCCCTCTTTTATTGCCTGGCTTTTCCCATTCAACTCCTGTTACCCTCTCCATTTGTAACTCTACTATGTATTAAAAGCACAGAACCACGTGGTCACTAGCTCTTAGGGGAATCTCGTATGTGATGTCCTCAATGTCTGAACTGCCCAGGGTGAACACAAGGTCCAGTCTTGCTGCTTCGTCCTCTTCTCTCACTCTGGTAGTGTCCTTAAGATGTTGGTGCATGAGGTTTTCCAGTACCACATCCATCATCTTGGCTCTCCATGTTTTGGGACCCCGTGTGGCTCCAGGTTTTCTCAGTCAATCTCCCTGTGGTTGAAATTGCCCATAACCAGCAACTTTGCTCTGCTCAAGTGAGCTCTTCTTGCCACCTCAGCAAGTGTGTCTACCATTGCTCTGTTGCTCTCTTCATATTCCTCTCTTGGCCTCCTGCTGTTCTGTGGTGGATTATACATCACTCCAATGACTACCTTGTGCTCCCCAGACTGAAGTGTACCTACTATGTAGTCCCTATCTCCAATCTCGTCTATGCCTCCCATTTTCTTGAATTTCCATCAGTTTTTTTTTTACAAGCAGTGCAACCCCTCCTCCCCCTTTCCCCCTTCTATCTTTCCTCATGATCTGATATCCTAGTGGGAAGATTGCATCTGTTATTGTCTCAGTGAGTTTCGTTTCTGTAACTGCTATGTCTGGGGACTTCTCATTCTTTCTTGCTACTCCTCATATTTATTTGTTAATCCATCCGCATCTGTGTACCAAACCTTCAACTTCTGTTCTAAAACAAACTGTGGTCCTGGTAAACTCCTGGGGAAATATTGGGGTTGGGAGAGCAGGAGCCCTGGCAGGGACCTGTGGGGGGTTGCAGTAAGGGTGGGGCAGAGTTCCCATATAGGGTTGTTGTAGGGGTAGGGTTCATGGTGTGGAGGGTGGGGACAGAGGGATTAGGGTGTGATTGTTGGTTTAGATTGTTCAGTTGCCTTGGGGGTGTCGTGGTTGGGGTCCTTCTGTGGGTGTTCCTGGGGGGCGTGCTTGCCCTTCCACCTGTGCCTGGGTTATGCTTTTCTTTGTCGTTTCCTCCCGTTCCTCCTTTCATTTTTGCACTCTCTTTCAGTATCATCTTTTCCTCCTGTGTTCTGTCTCGATCAAGGTACACACCCTGGAACTCCAGTTTGTCTCTCAGATGTGCTTTCTCCTGCAGGATCATGGTTCGAGTTGATTCTGCCTTGAAAATTACTTTGAGAGGCCGTTCGCTTCTCTTTGCAAACCACCCAATTCTCCGAAAATTTGCCACCTGGGTCACATCACCCTCGCCTATCACCTTCATGATACCTTCAATCGCTTTTTTCTCCTGTTTTCTTTCATCATAGGTTTCCCCTTCGGCTTCCTGGAGCCCATAGACAAAAACTGATCTCTCCCTTTCTTCCTTCCACTGTGTCTCCCATTGCGTCCTCTGAAGTGTTGTAGTTCCTTCCCGTGAAGCATTCCTTCAATCCCTTCCTTAGCTGTGGCCCCTATGCTCATTGGTTTGTCTTTCCTGCTCACCTGTTCCTGGCCCCCACAAGTGTCTGGTAGAGTCCCTGCATATGTCCTAGTTCCTTCAATGTCTTCCGACCTCTCATTTGGTCCTAGTGTGCTCCCTGTCTTTGTCTTGCCCCGTGTGGGTCTGACAGGACCTTTGCATATGATATAG
The DNA here is from genome assembly GCF_038502225.1 of Cherax quadricarinatus. Classification (NCBI taxonomy): domain Eukaryota; kingdom Metazoa; phylum Arthropoda; class Malacostraca; order Decapoda; family Parastacidae; genus Cherax; species Cherax quadricarinatus. The sequence goes on from NC_091325.1 coordinate 17,775,173, forward strand.
CTTCCTTGCTCCCTCCAGACCCTTTGTCTGTGTCTGATGTAGATATTCCTGATGCTACATCTGTATTTTTTACTCTAGGCTATTTCAGATTTCTCAGCTCCTCTTCTAAGCTCTGTATCTTGGCATGTTGCTCCCACATTCTGCTCTCTGCAGCTAACCTCTCCTCCATCTTCCTTGCAAGCTCGTCTAGCTTCCTTCCCCAGTCTTCCTCCCTTTTTTTTTTTTTTTTGAGCTCTGCCTCCCAATCCTCCCTTCCAGATTCGTCCATTAGACCCGTGGCTCTCATCCTTGTTCTTGGTTGCCCCATTGCACCACAGAACAATTCACCCAAATCAAACCTGTTACTCGAGGATTTAAGAGTGCTTCTAGTTTGACTCTAAATTGTTGCAAATTGTGGTAATTGTGTTCTGGCATTTTTAAATTAATCACAGTATTTACTAGGTCTAACCTGTTTTGCTCCCTATTACCATAGGTCACTAACAAATCAACTGCCTCCAGGTAACTAGTCAATATTTTGGAACCCTTGAATCAGGGCATAAGCATCACTTCTGACCTGCCCTTAGTAAGTTTATTCAGGTATACACAAATACAGTTACATAGATTATCATACATAGCAGCATATGTGTAGAGAACCTAGGATAACCCAAAAGAGTCAGAGTGACTTATATTTCCATTGGGATCCTTTGAGATAAAATAATTTTGTGACATCTGCTAGGTCATTCCTAACATGTACAGCAGCCTTAAATACTGACCAGAATTCCTCCCAGCTGTTTCCTGGATGAAATGTTGTAGACATAACTCTGGGAGTTTGGTATTTACACTACTAAACTGCTCCACTGCAGTACTTACACATTTTAATTTATTTAATACCTCACTTATACATTATAGTATTTTCTCTTCCAGTCATAATATTAATTAATTAATTCCCTTTAATTATCATCTGCACAATTCACTAGCAGATTACCTTCATACTCTGTGTAATATTATTTATATGACATACCTATTCTCAAATGATTCCAAATATAATTCTAAATTAACCTTATTCACACTTTCTTCTGCCACCAATTCCAGGCATTTATTACAATATGCACCAAATATCCTAGCCAAATATTTCCTGAGTTAGCAAATTAATTATAATTATTATTATATGAACCAAATATCCTAGCCAAATATTTCCTGGCTTAGCAAATTAATTATAATTATTTTTATTATAAGCCAAATATTTCCTGGCTTAGCAAAATTAATTGTAACTACTATTATTATAAGCCAAATATTTCCTGGCTTAGCAAAATAATTAATTATTATAATCAGAAAGAAGACAATTATCATTCCTAGCCCTAACTGGGCTTAGCAAATTAACAATTATAGCAATTACAATCCTAGCCTCATTGGGCTTAGCAATTTATATAATAATTACACAAATCCATTAATACTACAACCAGCTACTCTGGTAATTAAAGCTATGTGGACTCTATAGGATTATGCTTGCCGGGAACAACAAATATAGAGTGGACCCCTGCCTTACGATGGCATCGCGTTACATTAAATCCGCCATACGATACATTTTAACACAAAAATTTTGCCTCGCCTCGGGCTAAAAAATTTGCCTTACGTGATTCGTCAAGGATGCATCCCAGGCGTGGCCTCAGCGCCAGTGTTTACAAGCCAGCCAGTGTGGTGGCATCTACGCATACATTCGGTACATTTCACATTATCCCAGTGTTTTTAGTGCTTGTAACTGCAAAATAAGTCACCATGGACCCCAAGAAAGCTTCTAGTGCCATCCCTATGGTAAAAAGGGTGAGAATTAGTATGGAATTGAAAAAAGAGATCAAAGAAATGTGTGCAAAGTGGGTTGAACTGCAAATCTTTATGGATGAAAATCACCCTCACACAGCTATTGCAAGCCATGCTGGTGACTATTACAATGACAATGTTGTGAACCACTTTAGAGAAATCATAAAGGAACGAGAGGTACAGAGCTCTATGGACAGATATGTTGTGCGACAGAGGTCCAGTGACTCTCAAGCTGGTCCTAGTGGCATTAAAAGAAGAAGGGAAGTAACCCCAGAAAAGGACTTGATACCTCAAGTCCTAATGGAAGGGGACTTCCCTTCTAAACAATAACAACTTCCACACTCTCCCCTCCTCCCATCCCATCAATCATCACCAGATCTTCAATAAAGGGAAGTGTCATGTATTCTATTCTATTCTTAGTAGAGTATTAACTGTGCATGTCTTCTTCAGTTTGTGTGTATTAAAATTAATATTTCATGTAAAAAATTTTTTTTTTTCATATTTTGGGGTGTCAAGAATGGATTAATTTGATTTCCTTATTTCTTATGGGGAAAATTAATTCGCCTTACGATAATTTCAGTATACGATTAGCTCTCAGGAACGAATTAATATCGTAAGGCGTGGGTCCACTGTAATTGGTATTAACACTTACCATTTAGTTACTGTAGATGGCACACCAGAACACCTGCCTAACACCTAGACCCTACATTGGCCAGCTATTGATCTAAATGCAAGGACTACTGGTGTACTTCCCTGTGAGTGATGTTGCATCCCTTATTTTTCGTCATCCACATGTAATTCTTGAGATCCTGCAAATTTCCTGTCCCAATTCTTCAGTAGTGGACATTAACAAGGGTTCCTTTTACAGATCCAGGCCCAAGCACTCCATTATGGCCTCAATGACACCAGATTATTAGACAATTTTAACAACCAGTGTGCACACATTAAATTCAATATGGCATCTCCCTTCCTTGGCATCCCTACTGCCTATTCTACACCCCCCTTCCTCAAAATTTCTCGTAGGGTCCAAATACCATCACATTTTAATACACAGTTATTATATTATTCATATACATATGTTCTATATTTAGGAAATTATGTAAAAAATTTCGATAATATGCATACATATGCATGCATGCATCTACACATATGTTATGTATGATAATTTATGTAACAATTTATATGTACCTGTATCTGAATAAACTTACTTGCATATACATATATTTGCATGCATGCATACACACAAACATGCATAATCATACTACTGCACAAAATATGCATGCATGAATGCATATCCATATACGGATATGCATGCATATACATGCATACGCTAAGACTCGACCCCTGCAACCACAAATAGGTGAGTACATTCATGAGCATTGATGGATAGACATTCATGTGCATGGATGCATATACAGTGGACCCCCGCTTAAGGATCACCTCCCAATGTGACCAATTATGTAAGTGTATTTATATAAGTGCATTTGTACGTGTATGTGTGGGGGTCTGAAATGGACTAATCTACTTCACAATATTCCTTATGGGAACAAATTCGGTCAGTACTGGCACCTGAACATACTTCTGGAATGAAAAAATATCGTTAATCGGGGGTCCACTGTACAGTGGAACCTCAGTTTTTGTATGCCCTGGTTTTCATAGGATTCGGTTTTCGACGATTTTTTTTTTTGTCGCAATTTTGTCCCAGTTTTCGTACATCCGCTCGTTTTTTGTAGAGTTGACAGTGGTTTGCCGTACCAAATGCATCTGCCTCCCCGCGCCCACACGGAGCATCCCACACGTTCTGACTCAGTCTGGCTTTGTTTCTCATTGAGTGAGCATTGTGAGAATATGCCTTCTTCAGTGATTAACCCGTAAACGGTCCAAACGTATATACAGTGGACCCCCGCATAACGATTACCTCCGAATGAAACCAATTATGTAAGTGTATTTATGTAAGTGCGTTTGTACGTGTATGTTTGGGGGTCTGAAATGGACTAATCTACTTCACAATATTTCTTATGGGAACAAATTCGGTCAGTACTGGCACCTGAACATACTTCTGGAGTGAAAAAATATCGTTAACCGGGGGTCCACTGTATACATTTTTACTGCTAGTGCCCCAAACGTATATACACGTTTTATTTTTCCTGCCTTCAAATTTGGCATGACTGGTCTGAGATGCCTTGTCAGCACAGAATGGGTCCTAACACTCAATGTGCGCAGTATTAAAAAAATCTGGGACCACTTAGTACCTTGTGGGAGCACCAGTTCAAATGAGTGCCAGCTAGGGCAAACAGCGCAGCAAACACCTGGGATTCACTGATGTCATGTAGTATTAACACTTCCATTTTAAGAGGAAAGTGATTTTGACCCTGAGTTTAGTGGCTTTGAGGTGGATGTGGCCACAAGTGGTCGAGGAAATATCAAAAAACCTTGATAATAACCCATGTGCAATATTTGTGCAACACCCTTTCAGAATGTCTTATAGCCTATGCCCTAAGTAAAGAGAAACAATTTCGGCTGGCTGGCAGGCAGGCTAGCTGGCTGGCTGCTGGCGGCCTGGCTCTGTCTCCTTTTGTCTTTCTGTATCTGTGTCTATCTCTGTCTGTCTATCTTTGTCTCTGTCTATCTTTGTCTCTGTCTATCTGTCTCTGTCTATCCCTGTCTCTGTCTCTATTTATCTGTCTGTCTATCTCTGTCTCACAGGTGCACATAAATACAAGTATACATAGTGTAAATTACCTAGGATAACACAAAAAAAACCCAGACAAAGTGCTATACTCTGCTTGAAGATGTGAGTAAACGTGATGATGCAGTCTTGTGGCTCTCTCTGAGACAGAGAGCTAGACAGATAGACAGGGAGCATGACAGACAGAAATAGACAGACATGTTTGTGTACCAGCGAAAACAAACTAATCTTTTCTTATCAAGTCTTATCACTGCACCCTTGCGAATGCTCATCAAACGTCAGCTCATATCAAATGTTATCTCATCTTATCACGTCACTGTCAAGGGTGGACTTTGTTTCTCATGCTTCAAGGGAACTTATTATTTTATTATTATTACTTATACTTCTTCTCCTCCTTCTCCTTCTCCATCTCCTTCTTCTCCTTCTCCTTCTCCTTCTCCTTCTCCTTCTCCTCCTCCTCCTCCTTCTCCTTCGTCTCCTCCTTCTCCTTCTCCATCTCCTTCTTCTCCTTCTCCTTCTTCTCCTCCTTCTTCTCCTTCTTCTCCTTCTCCTTCTCCTTCTCCTTCTCCTTCTCCTTCTCCTCCTCCTCCTCCTCCTCCTCCTCCTTCTCCTTCTCCTCCTCATTATTATTATATATTATATATGTACTTCCACATATCCAAAACATTGCTGGGACCTATAAATACTTTGTATATATTCCAAAACAATAGTAAATGACCAAGGGAGGTGCAAATGTCCACCTGTCAGAGTGTTTGTGACAATTCGAGTACAATTTCAGTACCTAATATTAGTGTCAGAACAAAGATTGGTTATGAAATGAGAAGAAGTATTATAAATTGTAATTATCAGAAACATAAAAATTATATAAAATAATATGAAAAATAGAAAAAGGTATATCGGCAACACTTCTGCAGGCAGCAGGACTCGATGTTGCTGTCACGTGAGCATCCAGTGCCAACTTCTCGGCCTCATATCTCGGTAAGTACTAGCCCTAAAAATCTTTTGTTTTATCCAATAACATTTAGAAAAATGTGCTCTTTTTTCAATAAAAAAAAAAACAGATTTTTTTTATTTTTCAAAATATTCGGGGCACTGGGGTAGTGAACGTATATATACGTTTGGACTGTTTACGGGTTAAGGACTTGTGCAAAGTGGAACAACTTGCAAAGTTTTGTGAAGAAATATCACCCTAACCAAGCTGTTGCAAATCGTGTCTGCAACATGTTCAATTGCCCCATTTTAGGTAAATCTTATAGAAACACCAGAAACAAACCTCTCTGGACTGATTGTGCAACAGGGGTCCAGTGACTCTCAAGCTGGTCCTAGTGCCAGTAAAAGACAAAGAAGAGAAGTAACCCCAGATAGGGGCCTTGATACCTGAAGTCATTATGAAGGGGGATTCCCCTTCCAAACAGTAACCTCTCTTCCTCCCTCTCCCCTCCTTGCCGTCTTCCATACGCCAAGAAGAGTCTTTAATGAAGGTAAAAGTGATGTTAAATGTTCATTTATCCATTTCATTAGTCATTTATATGTATTTCTCATTGTTTTCTGTATGTAAAACTATAGTTATTCTCTATAAAGTGTATTTTTTGTTAATATTTTTGGGTGTCTGGAACGGATTAATTGGATTTACAATATTGCTTCAGTTCTTGCTCAATTTGGTTTTCATCAGACTTTCTGGAACGAATTAATCATGAAAACCAAGGTTCCACTGTACATTCATGTGCATGCATGCATACACACATGCACTGCACATATATATGACTAATATATTCATATGCACAGGTGAACATATATATATGCATACATATGTTCACACACACAAACATGCATACAGATACACACACATGCATAAGCACACACCATCGTACACACTTTCACAAGCATACATATGTATAAATGCATACATGTGTACATACATACAGTGATATATCACAAGTGTACATACATATATGCACATATGTGCATACTAACACCTGACGACGCTGGAAGACAGGAGGGGACATGATAACGACATATAAAATACTGAGAGGAATTGACTGTGTGGATAGGGAGAGGATGTTTCAGAGATGGGACACAGCAACAAGGAGTCACAACTGGAAGCTGAAAACTCAGATGAGTCACAGAAATGTTAGGAAGTATAACAATCTAGAGAGTGATGGAGGCAGGATCCATACATAGTTTTAAGAAGAGATATGATAAAGCTTTTGGAGCAGAGAGTGGACCTAGTAGCGACTAGCGAAGAGGTGGGGCCAGGAGTTGTGACTCAACCTCCATAAGTACAGATAGGTGAGTACACACATGTAAGTATGCACACACATATAAGTACATATACCCATACATACACATTAAAAAGTGTAAGCACATGCATATACACACACACACATTTGTGTACATGCACACATAAGTGTAAGCACACACACTGTACATGAACATGCATATATACGTTCATGCACATACATCTTTATAGTATGCTGCACTACTGTTTTATGATTGTCCAGAACTATTCAGTAAATCATTTGCTGAGCCAGTGCTTTTCTGTATCCTTTCTAAATCTATTTTCAATCATTAATCCAGTGTTTAGAGCTCTTTTCTAGAACTCCAAACTAATTGATAGTTGTTTGAGGCAAACATAGTATATCTATTTTTAATGTTTTATTTTTTTCATGTAAACAGATTGATCATCAAGAAGTTGTAAGATCATCATTATGGATTACAAGCAGAGTTTTGAAGAATTGGAAGAAAACTTTCTAAGAGAGTTAATGAAAAGTAATAAGCTGCTGGAAGCAATAAGTAAAATGGAAACAAAGTACACCACAGAGGAAATGTTTTATTATATTTGGAGTCTGGATGAAGCTCATAGGTTTCTGACACCAGTGTTGCTCCCTTCTAGCAAGTCAAAAGACTCTTCTCGTGTGTACTGTAGACAGGGAGACATTGCCTATAAACTTTGCAATTTAGATAAGGCATTAAAATTGTACAATTTAGCCATATTATCTGCACCACATCCAGCTATTATGACAGGAAATTCTTTTTTTGATAACAATACTAAAGACACTGTCAAACAGCTTTATAATGAAGTGTACGATGATTTGGCACAAGCCTATGAGTCTCGGTCTGTTTTGCTGTTTGACATGGAGCAATATGGTAAATGTTCTAATGACATTGATCGTGCCCTGGAACTTGAATGTCTTCAGGCATCACAAAGAAATAAGTTACTAGAAATGAAAGACAGGTGTCAGAAAATGAGCTCAAAAGGCAAAGCTAAGGCAATGAGTGTCTCAGCTATGGCTTTCAATTCTTCTCAGCGCTCATTTGCTTATGTAAATCCTAAGCCCCCCAAATTAGCAGAGTGCAACCCTGCTATACCATCCTTTAGCAGTGCTGTCAAGCTGGCCTACAGTCACTCACAAGGGCGACACATGATTGCCAACAGAGATATAATTCCAGGTAAGAAATTATATTTAGAATACAAAATTTTTATTTCTTTGTAAAGTTTGCAATGTGTGGTTTACATATTACAAAATATGAAGTACAAAGAAAGCCACTAGCTTGCCTAGACATTTCGGAAGACTAATCCTCATTATTACTGACTGCTTTATATTGACACAGGTTATGGAGTGGTGCATTCTAATGTTCATTATTTCACATTACAAAGGTTAGGTAATCAAAATTTTATAATTAATAAGATTTATAACAGTGAGGCAGCAAAAACCAAAAAAAAAAACAGTATGTATTACAAATAGTGTAATTTAGTAATGGAATTGGTTTTATCTCAGTATGCTACAATGTGTTTACAGTGTCAAAAGCCCCTATATAAGCAGAGCATTACAGGCACACTTAGGATTAACATCTTAAGAAGGCAATAACAATTTTAGGAATTTTATGTTTGCAGTTATTTGAGTAAGTGTAAGTATAAAATTAGGAGTTTACAATGTAGATTAGGAGTTCATGAGTATGAAATTAGTTTACAATGAATATAAGAGAATTGAATATCTTATTAGTTTATGCTATATGGCTTTAACATGTTTAGCTAAGAGGGATTACAGGTTTGATTAATAACATGAAGGGTATACAATCAATTATATAGTTTTTGGAAGAATTATAGATATGTAGAATAAGTCTATTTTGTTTCAGATGTGTTCCTGACACTGAAAATAAGCATGTGTAGTTTTCACATAATTAGCTGATGTTGGGATATATTAGGGAGAGGTGTTTTTTAATGATAGTTTTGAAAATGTTGACCGAAATAGTACAGTGGTACCTCGGGATACAAACAGCTCAAAACTCAAACGGTTATGTAAGTGCTCTAGTAAGGTATTTTTGGGGGTCTGAAACAGATGAATCTAATTTGCATTATTCCTTATGGGTACCTGACCAGCTGGGCTGTGGCTCGTACGTTGGAATGCGTGCAGCCAGCAGTAACAGCCTGGTTGATCAGGCTCTGATCCACCATGAGGCCTGGCCACAGACCAGGCCACGGGGGCGTTGACCCCCGGAACTCTCTCCAGGTAAACTCTCTCCAGGAACAATTTCATTCAATATCGGCACTCGAACAGCCTTCTGGAACAAATTAAGTTTGTATCCTGAGCTAACACTGTACTGCTGGAGATTTCAGGCAGAGTTCCAGATTTTTGACTCTTATGTACATTGAATTTTTGAAGAGATTTAGCCAGACACGGGGAATGTCACAGAGATTTTTGTGTGTAGTATTATGGCTATGGGTCCAGTTGCAGCTATCAATAAAGTGTTTTAGTTTGGGATTAATATTTGAATTTATTGTTCTGTAAATGTTGGCTGCACAGTAGTAGGTGTGAATATTTTATATAGTGAGTTGGTTTAGGTCTTTGAAGAGTGGGGGGGGAGGGGTTGCATCGTCTAGCACTGGATTGTGTGATAATTCATACTGCAGCTTTTTGTTGAGATATTATTGGCTTTAGGTGGGTTGCTGTTGTTGATGCCCAGGCACAAATAGCACAGGTGAGGTAGGGATAGATCAGTGAATTGTATAGTGTGAGTAGGGCTGCTTGTGGTACATCAAATCAAAATCAAATCAAATCAAAGTTTATTCTCTATAAGGATTACAATGCAGGGTTTACAGATTTTGGTTTTTGTGTGGTTTACATGTAATAAAATACTAATTACAGAGGGGGCCACTAGAACACCTAGCATGGCTAGGCATTTTGGGCAAACTTAGATTAATTCTTAACCCTAAATTATTACAAATTGTGGACTAAGTTTATTTATTTATTTATTTATTTATTTATTTATTACAATTTGTGCACACATACAGAGGTACAAAAAAAAAATACAGATAAGAGCAGCATGCCAAAGCCACTTATACTATGCATAGCATTACGGGCTGGCTTAAAATTAACTTAAGATTAACTAAGCAATGATGAAATCAGTGATAAAACATTAATGTAAACAGATTACTATAAAGTACAAGTGAGTATTACAAAGACAGGTCATATGGTTGCATGTATTATTGTACATTCAGTCGTATGGAGAATTCTGTTAGGTAGTTTATTTAAAAAAATAGTAAAGTTAGATTGGGTTTTAGGTTTAACATTTATGTGATATAATTGTGAGAAACATTTAAGATATACAATTTATAAGGTTGAGTTATTCAGTATTTATTTGGTTTTGGGTGAGTAAGTGATCTTTGAGAAGAGACTTGAATTTATAAACAGGTAGTGTTTCTTTTATATTTACAGGTAATGAATTCCAGATTTTAGGGCCTTTTATGTGCATTGAGTTTTTGCATAGTGTGAGATGGACACGAGGAACATCAAAGAGTGATCTGTGCCTTGTGTTATGGTCATGTGTTCTGTTGAGGTTGGCAAGGAGATGTTTGAGGGGAGGGTTAATATCAGAGTTAAGTGTTCTATGTATGTAATAGGTGCAGTAATAAGTATGGATGTTTTGTATGGTGAGTAGGTTTAGTGTATTGAATATTGGTGGAGTGTGCTGCCTGTAGTGAGAATTTGTTATCATTCTAACTGCAGCCTTTTGTTGGGTAATTAGTGGTCTGAGATGGTTAATTGTTGTTGAGCCCCATGCACAAATTCCATAGGTGAGATAGGGGTAAATAAGTGAGTGATATAGGGCCAGGAGGGCTGACTGTGGAGCATAGTACCGTATCTTCGATAGTATGCCTACAGTCTTGGAAATTTTTTTAGAAATTTGTTGTATATGTGTATGAAATTTGAGTCTATTATCAAGGTGGATTCCTAAGAATTTTCCCTCTGTTAGCTTTGTGATAGGTGATCCGTTTATCATTATGTTAAGAGGGACATCTGTAGCTCTGTTACCAAACTGAATGAAGTAGGTTTTGTCAATGTTTAGTGTAAGTTTGTTAGTCCTCATCCAGGTAGATATTTTCTGTAATTCGGTATTTACAGTATTGGCTAGCGTGACTGGGCTCGGGTGGGAGAAGACGTATGTAGTGTCATCTGCAAATAGTGTGGCTTTGAGTAATTGCGAAGCATTTGGTAGGTCATTTATGTATAGGAGAAAGAGAAGAGGGCCGAGGACACTTCCCTGTGGGACACCAACTGTAATTGGTTGTGCAGAAGAGTTTGCCCCATTTGCGTACACATATTGGCTTCTGTTGCTGAGGTATGACTTGAGGTAGTTGAGGGAGTGCCCTCTTATACCATAGTGTGACAATTTTACGTGGAGCAAGTCATGGTCAACTGTATCAAAAGCTTTACGTAAGTCAATGAAGATCCCCAGTGGGACTTCTTTTTTCTCTATTGCAGTGTATATATGTTCTAGCATGTGTACAATAGCATCATTAGTATTTTTATTAGGCCTGAATCCAAATTGGCAGGGGTTGAGTATGTTTTGGGAGATAAGGTAGGAGTAGATTCGTTTATGAATTAATTTTTCGAAGATTTTTGAGAGAGGGTGTAAGTTGGATATTGGCCTATAGTTATTCAACTCTGTTTGGTCTCCTCCTTTGTGGATCGGGGTGACCCTTGCTATTTTGAGTACTGTAGGGAAGGTGGAGGATTCAATGGATTTGTTAAAGAGTGTTGCAATGATTGGTGATAGCACTTGTGACATTTTTTTGTATATAAAGGGTGGTAAGGTATTTAAATCTCCTGCCTTGTTTTTTAGTGCATTGATAATAAGGGAGACTTCGTATGGGTTAGTCGGAGCTAGGAACAGTGTGTTCGGGTAGTTGCCGGTGAGGTAGTCATTTGGTGGGGTATCTGAGCTTGGGATTTTATTGGCAAGGTTTTGTCCTATAGTGGAGAAGAAATCATTGAGTCTGTTTGCTGTTTCTGTTGGTGGGAGTTGAGGTTCATCTGATTTTGCTAATTTTATTTCGCTATTTCGTGATATCTTTTTTGTTCCCAGAATTTCTGATAGGGTTTTCCAGGTCTTTTTTATATCACCTCGTAAGTTGGATAATCTGTTCTCATAATACAATTTTTTTGCCCTTCTTATCAGGCTGGTTAGGATTGACGAGTAACGTTTTGTTTGGTCTCTGGTTATGTGACCCATTCTGTACTGTTTTTCATATTGGTGTTTTTTATTTATGGATATGAGAATGCTGGGTGTTAGCCAGGGACTGTTCAGTCTCTTAGCTGTCATCTGTTTAGTTTTTTTAGGGCAGTGACTAAATACTAGTTTGTGAGTTTAGCAATGTGAATGCTTTTGTTTTGGCACAATACATAGTTTCTATATTGGAGTATCACAGGCAAACTTATGACTAGTTAGGAATCAATATTTTAAGATTATTTTAATATCATTATTTTAAGATTAAGATACATATTTTTGTGCTTATTTATTTATTTATTTAATGTCTTTGCAAACAGTACATTGAGATTGTGTATATACAATAGTGGGTTGCAATGCAAAGAGAGCCTCTATTATGCCTTGGCATTATGGGCCAACTTAACATTATTGGCTTACATTCTACTTAATACTAAGGAGTAGTATATCATAGTTGTACAGTAGGAAAGTAATTATTTCATAGTTGTACAGTACAATATTAATTATAAATGAATCAAAATTTGTATAATACAAAGATATATGTATTTATATTCTAAGTCAAATGAGTGAATGAGTGAGTGTAAGTGTGAACCACCAGGTGATTTTTATGTAGTTAGTTGACGGGGTGTATCAGGGAGATAAGATTTTTTCTAACGGTATTTTTGAAGGTGATGCATGTTTTCAGGTAGGGTGTTCCAGATTTTAGGGCCTTTGACATACATTGAATTTTTGTAAAGGTTTAGTCGGACACGGGGAATGTCATAGAGATGTTTGTGTCTGGTGTTATGCCTGTGGGTCCTGTCACGACTATCAAGAAAGCATTTTAGGTCAAGGTTAGTATTGGAATTTAAGGTCCTGTATATGTAAATTGCACAGTAGTAAGTGTGAATGTTTTGAACAGGGAGTAAGTTTAGATCTATGAAGAGTGGGGGGGGGGGGGTTGCCAGGGATGGGATTTAGTGATTATTCTTACTGAGGCTTTTTGCTGAGTTATTATTGGCTTTAGGTGTGTTGCTGCAGTTGATCCCAAAGCACAAATAGCATAGGTGAGGTATCGATAAATGAGTGAATGGTATAGTGTGAGAAGGGCATTTTGCGGCACGCAGTATCGTATCTTGGAGAGGATCCCAACTGTTTTGGATACTTTTTTGTTATGTGTTGGATATGGGTGCTGAAATTCAGGTTGTTGTCGAGGTATAGGCCTAGGAATTTGCCCTCATTACACCTGGCAATTAGCGTTGTCGATCTTAATGTTAAGTTGCGCAGCACCTGCTCTGCTACCAAACATAATATAGTAGGTTTTGTCAGTGTTAAGTGTAAGTTTATTGGCTGTCATCCAAATTGATATTTTGAGCAGCTCCTCGTTAACAATGGCATTGAGTGTGGCAAGATTAGGGTGAGAGATGACATAAGTCATGTCGTCAGCGAAGAGAATGGGTTTCAGGTGCTGGGATACGTTTGGAAGATCATTGATGTAAATGAGGAAGAGCAGGGGTCCAAGGACACATCCCTGCGGAACTCCAGTATCGAGTGGCCATGTTGATGATGCTGTGTCTTTAATGGTGACATAAGAACATAAGAAAGAAGGAACACTGCAACAGGCCTACTGACCCATGCAGAGCAGGTCCATGTCCCCCCCCTCCCCGGCCCCGGATTAGACCAATGACCCACCCCCCGGATTATTCCAATGACCCACCCAGTCTGGTCATCCCCACTCAAGGATGGAGCACTGTACCAGACCCAGCAGCACAAGCTAGTAAGGCCCAAGCGCATGGCCTCTTATGCCATAATGGTCAAGTTTGTGGCATAGGATGCCTTGGGGATTAGTGTGGACGGTTACAAAGCATGGCTTGCTTCTGCAGTGTTTTAAAAATTGAGGTTGGAGAGTTGAAGGAGGAGGTCTTGCTTCTCCAGGAGGAGATTAGGAGGCTGAAGGTCCACCTCAATGGGTCTGGGAGAGAGTGTGAGGTGGCTGGAGTTGTGGGGAATGAGGCTTCTAGCAGCGAGGTGCAGTCTGTCTCTCGCTGTGAGGAGGCTGTAGTTGGGGAGGCAGCAACGGCTACCAGCAGTGAGGTGCAGCCCAGCACCTGCTACAAGTGGCGAGTAGTTCACAGTAATGGAAGGCGCATCAGAGTAAGGAAAGTTAAGAGTGAAGATCTGAAGGTAGGAAATCGCTTCTCTGTTCTTCAGGACGAATGTACTTCAGTGGCCAGTGAAGGTAAGGGTACTACTGCCCCTGCTAATGGAGGTAAGCGCATTCTTGTGGTTGGTGACTCTCAGGTAAGATACATTGACCGTGCTTTTTGTAATAGGAATAAGAAGATGAGAGATAGAGTGTGCTTCCCTGGAGCTGGTGTTGGGGACATTGTCAACAGGCTGGATAATATCATGTCAGGTAATGGGAGCAAGCCCATTATCTGTCTGTGCTGGTGGAAATGATATTGGGAAGGGTAGGAGAGAAGAGCTGCTAGATAAGTACAGGTCAGCTATAGATTTCATTAAGTCTAAGGGAGGGATCCCAATCATATGTAGCATCTTGCCTAGAAGGGGAGTAGGAAATGAATGGTTGTCTAGGGCAATTGGTGTAAATTGCTGGCTAGTCAGATACTGCAAGGAACTTGCAATCCCATTCATTGACAACTGGAACAACTTTTATGGCAAACATGATATGTATGCAAGGGATGGGGTACATCTCTCGGGGGCAGGGGTGGTAGCACTTGCAGACTCGATTGAGAAGGCCATTGGTGAAATGCCTATGATTTTAAACTGATGGAAGATAGAGGTATGGGTGTGTGTGGGAAACAAGCAGGTTGCAACACTTGGGTTGGAAACAGTAAATGTATAAAAGGCATTCAGCATGAAGTTATAAATAAAGACAATAGATCAGGTCAGCAAACAAAGGGGGACAGCAGAGGGCAGCAAGGGACTAGCTCCCTTAAGGTTTACTATACTAATAGCAGGAGTGTAAGAAATAAGATAGATGAGCTAAGATTAATTGCAAGTGCAGGAGACATAGATATTATTGCTATAACAGAGACCTGGCTCAATCTGAAAGATAGAGAGATGCCCTCTGAATGTCACATACAAGGCTATAAATTATTCCACACTGACAGGGTCAACAGGAAAGGTGGTGGAGTAGCGATGTATGTCAGAGACAATTTAAATTGTTGTGTTAGACAAGATATTAAATTAGAAGCGTCAGCCACTGAATCTGTTTGGTTACAGCTTCTCGAGGGCCGAGAAAAACTAATTTTGGGTGTGATTTACAGGGCCCCAAATCTTGATAGGGAGTGCAGTAAACTTCTATGGGACGAAATTCGTAAGGCATCTACATACGAAAATGTTGTGCTAATGGGAGATTTCAACTATAGACAGATTGACTGGAGCAATTTGACAGGAAATTTAGAGTCAGGTGACTTTCTTGATACGATCCAGGATTGTTTTTTAAAACAGTTTGTGACAGAGCCAACTAGGGGAAATAACCTCCTTGACTTGGTTCTTGCCAGTAGGGAAACACTAATTAATAATCTTGAGGTTAATGATGAGCTTGGGGAAAGTGATCACAAATCACTCAGTTTTAATATATCATGGAATTCCCCTAATAATGGCAATCAAGTCTCCGTCCCTGACTTTCGCTTGGCTGATTTCATAGGACTGAAAAATTACTTAGGTAGGCTGAACTGGAATGACCTGACTAAGGGTCAGGTAGGTGGTGATGGTTGCCGATATGATGTTTTCCAGGGCATAGTTCTAGCTGCTCAGTCAAATTATGTTCCAAATAGGGAAATCAGATCAAACAAAAATGATCCTAAATGGATGAACAATAGATTAAAATATCTGATTGGTCAAAAGAGAGGCATATATAGGCAAATCAAAAGAGGAGAGGGGCAATTGAGAAATCGATATATTCAGTTAAAGAGAGAAATAAAAATGGGAATTAGAAAAGCAAAAAGAGATTATGAGGTTAAAGTTGCAAGAGAATCGAAGACTAACCCAAAAGGATTCTTTCAGGTATACAGAAGTAAGATCAGGGACAAGATAGGCCCACTCAAAAGTTCCTTGGGTCAGCTCACTGACAGTGATAAGGAAATGTGTAGAATTTTTAACACATACTTCCTCTCAGTTTTTACACAGGAGGATACCAGCGATATTCCAGTAATGATAAATTATGTAGAACAGGACGATAATAAACTGTGTACTATTAGGGTCACAAGTGACATGGTCCTTAGGCAAATAGATAAATTAAAACCTAACAAATCCCCAGGCCCTGATGAACTGTATGCAAGGGTTCTAAAGGAATGTAAAGAGGAGCTTAGCACACCTTTGGCTAATCTTTTCAACATATCACTACAAACTGGCATGGTGCCAGATAAGTGGAAAATGGCAAATGTGATACCTATTTTCAAAACAGGTGACAGGTCCTTAGCTTCGAACTATAGACCAATAAGCCTAACCTCCATAGTGGGAAAATTTATGGAATCAATAATTGCCGAGGCAGTTCGTAGCCACCTTGAAAAGCATAAATTAATCAACGAATCTCAGCATGGTTTTACAAAGGGGCGTTCCTGCCTTACGAATTTATTAACTTTTTTCACTAAGGTATTTGAGGAGGTAGATCATGGTAATGAATATGATATTGTGTATATGGACTTCAGTAAGGCTTTTGACAGGGTCCCACATCAGAGACTATTGAGGAAAATTAAAGCACATGGAATAGGAGGAGAAATTTTTTCCTGGATTGAGGCATGGTTGACAAATAGGCAGCAGAGAGTTTGCATAAATGGGGAGAAATCAGAGTGGGGAAGTGTCACGAGCGGTGTTCCACAGGGGTCAGTGTTGGGCCCCCTGCTGTTCACAATCTACATAAACGACATAGATGAGGGCATAAAGAGCGACATCGGCAAGTTTGCCGATGACACCAAAATAGGCCGTCGAATTCATTCTGACGAGGACATTCGAGCACTCCAGGAAGATTTGAATAGACTGATGCAGTGGTCGGAGAAGTGGCAGATGCAGTTTAATATAGACAAATGCAAAGTTCTAAATGTTGGACAGGACAATAACCATGCCACATATAAACTAAATAATGTAGATCTTAATATTACGGATTGCGAAAAAGATTTAGGAGTTCTGGTTAGCAGTAATCTGAAACCAAGACAACAGTGCATAAGTGTTCGCAATAAAGCTAATAGAATCCTTGGCTTCATATCAAGAAGCATAAATAATAGGAGTCCTCAGGTTGTTCTTCAACTCTATACATCGTTGGTTAGGCCTCATTTAGATTATGCTGCACAGTTTTGGTCACCTTATTACAGAATGGATATAAATTCTCTGGAAAATGTACAAAGGAGGATGACAAAGTTGATCCCATGTATCAGAAACCTTCCCTATGAGGATAGACTAAGGGCCCTGAATCTGCACTCTCTAGAAAGACGTAGAATTAGGGGGGATATGATTGAGGTGTATAAATGGAAGACAGGAATAAATAAAGGGGATGTAAATAGTGTGCTGAAAATATCTAGCCTAGACAGGACTCGCAGCAATGGTTTTAAGTTGGAAAAATTCAGATTCAGGAAGGATATAGGAAAGTACTGGTTTGGTAATAGAGTTGTGGATGAGTGGAACAAACTCCCAAGTACCGTTATAGAGGCCAGAACGTTGTGTAGCTTTAAAAATAGGTTGGATAAATACATGAGTGGATGTGGGTGGGTGTGAGTTAGACCTGATAGCTTGTGCTACCAGGTCGGTTGCCGTGTTCCTCCCTTAAGTCAATGTGACCTGACCTGACTAGGTTGGGCGCATTGGCTTAAGCCGGTAGGAGACTTGGACCTGCCTCGCATGGGCCAGTAGGCCTTCTGCAGTGTTCCTTCGTTCTTATGTTCTTATGTTCTTATGGTCTACTGTGTCAAAAGCTTTTCTTAGGTCAATAAAAATTCCTAGCGGATATTCCTTATTTTCCAATGCTGTGTAAAGCAGATCTAGCATTTTTGCATTTGCATCATTAGTGCTTTCATTTTTCCTGAATCCAAATTGGCAGGGGTTGAGCATGTTTTGTGCCGTTACAAATGAATACAGTCTCCTGTGCACAAGTTTCTCGAAGATTTTGGATAGCAATGGTAAGTTTGATATTAGCCTATAGTTGTTTACATCTGTAGGGTCACCACCTGTATGTATTGGTGTAACCCTTGCTGACTTGATTAGTTTCAGGAAGGTGCTAGTGTCTAGTGACTTGTTAAAAAGTAATGAAATAGCATGTGAAAGGACATGGGCTGCTCGCTTGTACAATAATGGTGGGACATGAGACAGGTTCCCTGAGTGATTTTTAAGTGACTTTATAATCTCAGTGACTTCGGTGGGCTCAGTTGGTACAAGATAGAAGGAATTTGGGAAATTCCCATCTAGATAGTCCCCGGCATGGGCGTTGGTACGTGGGATTTTACTGGCAAGATTAGATCGTATGGTTGAGAAGAAGTCGTTTATCTTGTTAGCTGTTTCAGTGGGATGCAGTGGTGTTTCATTAGGTTTAGTTAGGACAATATTCTTGTTTTTTTTTTCAGTTTGTGGGTGCCCAGAATCTGAGAGAGTGTTTTTCAGGTCTTTTTTATATCTCCTCTTGTGTCAGTGAATCTGCTGGGGTAGTACATTTGTTTGGCTTTCTTTATTACTTTGATGAGAACTGATGAATAATGTTTAAGAATATTTTTGTGTATTAAGCCCTGTCTATATTGCTTTTCATATTGGTGTTTCTTATCAATGGATTTCAGAATGCTGCTGGTTAGCCATGTGCAACCGAGCCATTTATTCGTGAGCTGTTTCTTTTTATAGGGCAATGTTTGTTGTATAGTCTAAGTAATTTGTTAAGAAAAATGTCTGTCCGATCGTCAATACCATTGGCCTTGGAGAATTCTGTAGGCCAGTCAACAGTCTCTAGGTCTGCTGTGAACTTCCTTATTGAGGCCTCGTCATGGAGTCTAAATGAAACTTTGTTGTATTCCAGTGGTGGTTTACTAATGTTTGTGAAGAGGAAGGTAGGGTAGTGGTCTGTAGTGCTGTCTGTGATTATCCTTGATTTAAGGGGGGCTGTATATTGGTCCATATGTGGTCTATTATGGTTGCACTTGTCTCTGTGAGCCTGGCTGGTTGAGTTATTGTTGGTATGAGAAGTGTGTTGTTCATATTGTTGATGAAATCAGTTACAGGCTGATCATCTAGTAGGCCAAGGTTGATATTGAAGTCTCCAGCTAAGAGAAGGTAGTGCTTGTTCATTTGTCTGTTTGTTATTAGTGCCTTTAATTTCTCACTGAAATTTGGGATTTTTGTGTGGGGTATCCGGTAAATGGCACCGATTGTTATAGGCATCTTAAGGTTTTTTACAGTAAAATTAGTAAAAATGTATTCCCCATATTCATCACTAAAGCAAGTGGTGCTAATACGTACAGGATAGTTGGTTAGAGTAATAGATTGCAATAACACCCCCAACTTGGTATGATCTGCAGTTGTGGATTGCTGTGTATCCTGGTAGAGGGTAGATATCTATTGTGTCCTGCTTAAGCCTGGTCTCAGTAAGAATAATGCAGGAGAAGGGTGTCTTTAGCGACTCAAGGAGTGCCAGGAGGTCATCATAGTGTTTGCTTAAGGACCTGATGTTGTAGTTAAGAACTGATAGACTTTTAGCACTGTTTAGGATAGTGCTGGCTTGTGAAGCTGTGTAATAAAGGCAGTTACTTTCCAGTAGGTTTTGATTGGGTGTTAGATTATGGAGGTTTATATCAGGGTCGACGTGATCATTCATCTTTTAGGTTTAAATTGTGGTTATTTATATCCTGAGTTGTGTGTTGAGTTCTAGTACTGATATTTGAAGTAGTGGGAAGTTTGGACAAGTATATAGTAACATAGTAACATATCTTTGAGAGGATGCCAACTGTTTTGGACACGTACGTGTTTTGTTATGCGTTGGATATGAGTGTTGAATTTCAGGTTGCTGTCAAGGTGCAGATACAGAAACTTTCCTTCATATGTTTAGCAATAAGTGTTGTCAATCATAATGTTCAGTTGGGCATCACCTCTTTTGCTTCCAAACAATAAAGAAGGTTTTGTCAATATTAACCCTTTGACTGTTGCAACCCCAATTCTGAAACTGTCTCCTTGTGTCACAAAATATTAAAAAAAAAAAAAAAAAAAAAATTTCTTGTGAAATGACAGAGAATCTTTTCCTGATGGTAATGCCACCAAAAGTAAGAAATCAGATGGAAAACTTACGGAATTATGCTCTCATGAAGTTAGCGATCTCAGCAATACATACGCATTGGTGACTTCGCCCACTTTGAGCTCTACTTTCAGCCAAATTGTTTCAGTTGACCAAACTCACAGCTATTTCTTTAGAACTCCATTTGTTCTATCGATTGAGTACAAGAAACCGTCCA
Organism: Cherax quadricarinatus; assembly: GCF_038502225.1. Lineage (NCBI taxonomy): Eukaryota > Metazoa > Arthropoda > Malacostraca > Decapoda > Parastacidae > Cherax > Cherax quadricarinatus. The sequence continues at coordinate 17,795,588 of NC_091325.1, forward strand.
TTTACCGATTTTAACTACCCAATCAAGTGGTCAGAAATTGGCAATTTGGCCAATTTCACGCAAATTAAAAAAGTTGCCAATCTCAAAATAAGGTCCAGAATAAACAATGCAGACATTCCTGGCAATAAAATAACATTTTCTCTGTTCATTAGTCATGTCTTCAGGCCCCTCTTATATTACTTTTGCTTTCTATATTGAATTTTTATTCACACAAAAAATAGAAGATTTACTATTATGCAGACTACTGCATTATTGTAGAAATGGTATAAATAATATCAGTGCACATGTGAAAGAATAACAGACTCATCATTTGATGTGTATTGGATGCATGGTGGGATTTGTTTACTCTTGAACATTGGGAAAAATTGAGCATTTCTGCTAATTTGAGCTCAATTTCAAGGTCCTTTTCATTGTGAGACTAATCAAAAAATCTCTATTTCTATAATGTGTCTTCTATTCTTTCAAATGAGACCAAGAAAATGAATATACAACTTTAACCCTTAACCCCTTGACTGTCGCAACCCCTAATCCTGAGGTGTCTCCTGGTGTCGCAAAATTTCAAAAAGAAAAAAAAAAAATATATGAAATGACAGAGAATCTTTTCCCAATTGTAATGACACCAAAAGAAAGAAATTTGATCCAAAACTGAGGGAATTATGCTCTCGTGAAGTTAGCGACCTCGGCGATATTCACGAATCGGCTATTTCGCCCACTTTGAGCCCTATTTTCGGCAAATTCCAGTGTTCCATTCGACCAAACTCATAGCTATTTCTTTAGAACTTCATTTTTCTATCGATTGAGTACAAGAAACTGACCATTTTCCGATTTCAACTACCAAATAGTGTGGTCAGAATTTTGCAATTTGGCCAATTTCACGAAAATTAAAAAAATATGACAATTTCAAAATAGGGTCCAGAATGAACAATGCAGACATTCCTGGCTCTAAAATAACATTTTCTTTGTTCATCAGTCATGTCTCCAGGCCCCTCTTATATTACTCTTGCTTTCTATTTTGAATTTTTATTCAAACAAAAAATAAATTTACTGTTATGCAGACTACTGCAATATTGTAAGAATTGTATAAATAATGTCAACCCATTCATGACTGCATATTAGAATGGCTACTTGGGCATTTATTGGAAAATGACATCATTTGTTTACCTTTGAACATCGGCAAAAATCAAACATTTTCCCTACTTTGAGCTCCATTTCAAGGTTCTTTTCATAGCAAAGCCAATCAAAATCACCTCTATTTCTAAAATATGTTTTCCAATCTATCAAATGAGACCAAGAAAACGAGAATACAACCATAAATACTATACAAAAATAGACCACAAAGTCGGCATTTTAATTAAAAAAAAACAGTAGGAGTTTTTTTTTCTCATTATGCACTGCGTGTTGCAGGATTTTTTTATATGGTGCACAGTGACCACACAGACCCATTCTCTCACATGTGGGCCTACCAGCCTTCTCCTGCTTGATACGTCAAAAACGGTGGCTCGTAAGACGTATATATAGAACCAAAACAAAGGGTTAAACTGTCCAAACGTAGATCTATGTTTGCACGCGTAGTGCTCCGAATGTAGATCTACGTTCGATTTTGCATTGTTTCTTATGTAAAAAAAAAAAAGTAGATCTACGTTCAGAGCACTACATGTGCAAACGTAGATCTACATTTTAATCCAAAAACATGGTCAGAGTTTTTTTTTCTCATTATGCACTGCGTGCTGCAGGATTTTTTTATACTGCACACACTGACCCATTCTCTCACATGTGGGCTTATCAGCTTTCTCCCATTTGTTCTGAAAGTGCTAGAATTTAGGCATATTAATACATCAGAACACTGATTCGTTAGAAGTGTATATACGGCCGAAACAGTCAAAGTGTTAAGTGTAAGTTTATTGACGGTCATCCAATCAACTTACACTTAATAATAGTGTTGAACAAGGCAAGATTAGGGTAGAAGATGGCAAAAGTTGTATCACCAGCAAAAAGAATAGGTCTAAGTTGTTTTGATACATTTGGAAGGTTGTTGATGTATAAGAGGAAGAGTAGGAGGCCAAGAACACTTCCCTGAGGTACCCCAGTGTCCAGAGGTCTTGTTGATGAGGTTGTGTTTTGAGTAGACATATTGATATTTATTAGTAAGGTAAGACTTGACAGTGGGCCATGGCCTGGTGGCAAAAGCTCTCGCTTCACATGGTGAGGGTCCGGGTAATCATTGATTCCTGGCAAAGGTTGGAAACATTGGGTGTGTTTCCTTACACCGGTTGTTCATGTTCACCTATCAGTAATAATGGGTACCTGGGTGTTAGTCAACTGGTGTAGGTCACATCCTGGGACAAAGGTGACCTAATTTGCCCGAATTATTATTATAATCAAGGGGGAAGCACTAAACCCGGAGGATTATACAGCGCCTGGGGGGGGAGGATGTGAAAGGCATTCGGGCTTAATTCAGGGAACTGGAGCACAGATCCAATTCCCTAAAGCAAGAGCCCCTCACCAACATCAAGGAACCTTCCTTGAGGGGGGCTAATTTGCCCGAAATGCCCTACATAACAAATGGCTTTCTGTATAGCAGTATGTCATTGATGTCAGCTAGGCCTGTATACCTTGTACATGTAGAAATAAAGATATTATTATTATTATATATGTAAGTCCATGATCCTTTATACCGTAATGATCAAGTTTGCGTCCTAGTGGATATTCATTTTTTTCAAGTGCTGTGTAAAGTAGGTCTAGTAGTTTTACAATTGCATCATTTGTGCTTTTGTTTCTCCTGAAGCCACATTGACAAGGGTTGAGGATGCTTTGTGATGTTATAAAGTAGTATAATCTCTTGTGTATGAGTTTCTCAAAGATTTTGGATAGCAACAGTAAGTTTGATACTGGCTTGTAGTTTACATCTGTGTAATGGTGTAACCTCGCAAGTAATGTCGGGAAAGTGCTGCTTTCTAGTGATTAGTTAAAGAGTAATGTGATAGTGGGCGAAAGAACATGAGCCGCTGGTTTGTACAATATTATTATTATTATAATCAAAAAGAAGCGCTAAGCCACAAGGGCTATACAGCGCTGCAGGGTAGGGAAGGAAGCGAGGGTATTGGATGGCAGAAGGGAGGAGGGATGATCAGTAGGTTACAGAAAACAGCGGGGCAGGGGATAGTACGGGGGTAGAGGGTAGCAAGAGATTGAAGTAGAAAGGGCTGAAGGTATCAGAATTTGTGAAGTAAGTCAGTTGTTGTCAAAAAGTCAATGAGAGAGTCCGGATGAAAGGTGGGTCCATCAGCGAGAAGGGAAGGTAAAGAGAGAGCAGCGGAGCGAAGACAGCGATGGAGGTAAATTCTGCGTGCTCGTTGATAAAGTGGGCAGTCCAACAGAATGTGGTTGACTGATAATGGAGCTTGGCAATTCTCACAGAGAGGAGCAGGGCGCCTCTCCATGAGATATCCATGAGTAAGACGAGTATGGCCAATGCGAAGACGGGAGAGAGTAGTCTCCCAACCTCGACACTGGTGATAAGAAGACGGCCAGTAACCTATACTTGGTTTAATAGATTGAAGTTTGTTGCCGAGCATAGTAGACCAACGGTGTTGCCAACGGGTGTGAAGGTGGGAAGATATTGCAGCAAAATAGTCCATAAATGGAATACCTTTATATGAAACTGGTAGGTCATGTACTGCTGACCGCGCAGCAGTGTCTGCCTGTTCATTGCCCTGTTTACCTGGAGAGAGTTCCGGGGGTCAACGCCCCCGCGGCCCAGTCTGTGACCAGGCCTCCTGGTGGATCAGAGCCTGATCAACCAGGCTGTTGCTGCTGGCTGCACGCAAACCAACGTACGAGCCACAGCCCGGCTGATCAGGAACTGACTTTAGGTGCTTGTCTAGTGCCAGCTTGAAGACTGCCAGGGGTCTGTTGGTAATCCCCCTTATGTGTGCTGGGAGGCAGTTGAACAGTCTCGGGCAACTGACACTTATTGTATGGTCTCTTAACGTGTTAGTGACACCCCTGCTTTTCATTGGAGGGATGGTGCATTGTCTGCCAAGTCTTTTGCTTTCGTAGTGAGTGATTTTCGTGTGCAAGTTCGGTACTAGTCCCTTTAGGATTTTCCAGGTGTATATAATCATGTATCTCTCCCTCCTGCGTTCCAGGGAATACAGGTTTAGGAACCTCAAGCGCTCCCAGTAATTGAGGTGTTTTATCTCCGTTATGCGCGCCGTGAAAGTTATCTGTACATTTTCTAGGTCGGCAATTTCACCTGCCTTGAAAGGTGCTGTTAGTGTGCAGCAATATTCCAGCCTAAGAATTTACTCCCTTTCAGGGTCCGTCCCATAGATCTACGGCTGGTCGGTGAGTGTCCAAACTGTAGATCTACGCCAAAATTCTAGCGCCGTCAAATTTAGCGCGAAAGCGCTCATAGGCCTACATATGAGAGAATGGGTCTGCGCCGTGGGTGTGCGCCGTAAACAAAAAATCTAGGCGCCTGCATAGCATTGTGGGAACGCCGGCTCAGTCACCCTTGTTCACCATGCCTCGTCGCAAGTCAGCTCTCACTCCCCGGAAAATTGGGACTCTCCTCTTCCTGTCTGATAGTTCTGACACTGATGGAAGTGGAAATGAAGACGAATTCTACGGCTTTGATAAGTTAGTGACCGAAAATAATGACCAGGATATCGATAATAGTGCAGAAAACCCCGACGATCCTCGACCTTCTACCTCTGGTGTGGGCACTCGTGACTCACGGTCGGGTGTTCCTAAACGTAAGAGAAAACTAATATTTTCCCGTGGCCTGGCCTCTGACTTCAGTAATGACGATGATTCTGACGTGGATTGTGATTTTATTGCGCTCGACGATCATTCGAGTAGTGATAGTGAGGAAACATATTCACCAGTGAAGCGTCGGTATGTTCGCCGCCGCATGCGCTCGGGTAGTGTACCCTATGCTGTGCCCAGGGGACGGAGTACATCCCGGAGTACATCCCGGAGTACATCCCGTGGCCCTACACCCGTTTTAGGTAGTGATAGTGAGGATGATGTGGCTACACTTGGCATGGATGGGCCACAGACATCAGTGGATGGTGTTAGTGGGGCTGGTGGTGGTAGTGGCACCGCCATGCGTGACTCGCTGTGCCACGCGGGAACCCACGCTGCTGACTCGTCAGTTCAAGGACAAAGCGGAGCGTCACCCACCAGCCCGCCACAACCACCCGTACAACCAGCCTATGATGTCCAGTATCCACCAGCAAACCGTATCTGGGATTGGCAGCAAAATCCCAATTTTGTTCCCAGCCCTCACCACTTTGATGACTCGCAAAGTGGAATTCTACCTACCTGTCCCCTTGGAACCATGGCCAATGAACTGGAATTCTTTGAATTATTCTTTGACCAGCCATTGATGGAAATTATTGTCAGGGAAAGTAATAAGTATTTTCAGTACACCATGGCAAATACGATCTTATCACCACAGTCAAGACTACACAGGTGGAAAGAGACGACTGTTGCAGAAATGTATTTGCTTTTTGCAACAATAATGCTTATGCCTCACGTCTATAAGCATAATATAAAAGCATACTGGTCCACAGATCGGCTAATTTGTACCCCATCCTTCAGTGAAATAATACCAGTGAACAGGTTTATCTTACTGTTACGTATGTTGCACTTCTCTGACAAAACCAGGCCTGACAGAAGTGACAGGTTATACAAGATTAGAAATGTTTTCATGTATCTCAAACAAAAGTTCAGGATATACTTTTATCCATTCAAGAATCTTGTAATTGACGAGTCTTTGATTTTGTTCAAAGGTAGACTGTCATTCAAGCAGTATATACCGAGCAAGAGGAACCGCTTTGGTATAAAATTGTTTGTACTCTGTGATTGTGACAGTGGCCTGGTGTTGGATATTGTTGTATACACGGGTAGTAAAACATTGAAAGATACCAAGATGTTATTGGGTATATCAGGTGACGTAGTGAGAAACATGATGGCACCTTATCTTGGTAAGGGCCATACATTATATACCGATAACTGGTACACAAGCCCATTACTCAGTGATTTCATGCGAGTGAACAAGACAGATGTGTGTGGCACAGTGCGTTCTAATCGTAAACATATGCCCAGGCTCAACGCAGGTGTTCGTGGTGATGACGTGCAGGTGTTTACTGCCAATGACATCATGGCATTACGGTGGCATGACAAACGAGATGTCACATTGTTGACAACCATTCACCGTAATGAAATGCAAGACAGTGGCAAAGTTGATCGAGTGACTAATGAACGTATTCGAAAACCAGTGACAGTGATTGATTATACACAAAACATGCGCTTGGTTGACAAGTGTGACATGCAGATTGGTTTTGTTGACTGTGTTCGTAAGAGTTACAAGTGGTACATGAAACTTTTCTTCCATCTCATGGACATTTCAATGCTGAATGCATATAATATGTACCAAATAAAGACTGGTAACAGACCACCGTATGGTGAATTTTGTTTGTCTGTTGTCAGACAACTCATAATGAAGTACCAGGTAACAACACCTGCAATACAACATGGTCCTCGAATTCATCACAATATACCCAAGCGTTTGAGAAGAGAAGGTGATCATTTCATAATACAGCTTCCTTCAACTCAAAAGAAATTTGCTCAGAAGAGATGCATTGTCTGTGCACAAACAAAACGACGGCAACAAAGACGCAAAGACACTCGGTTTATGTGTGAGGAATGTAAGGTGCCTCTGTGCATGGTGCCTTGTTTCAAGGAGTTCCACAAGCTCCAGCAGTTCTAAAACCATGTCCAGTGATTGTAAATATGTAAATATATGATAGAACATTAGTATTATACAATATTTGTGCATGTTTATTGTAATAAACAACAGTGGTAAACAATAATATGATAATAACTTTAGTGCGGTTATTGTGTTCAATACAGTGAGTATATATATATACATTATATACAGTATTGGTCTCTCAGGCCCCAAATGTTAGTAGGAATAGAAAAAAATTGGAAAAGAAAAGAAAAAACAACTAAAACAACAAAATAATATAATACGCGTATGTGGAATTCGTCGATGTTGCCGCCACCACATCATTTTCTACAAACTTCTTGGCACTGTATCTCGGTAAGTACTGATCAGATTCTAATTTTTTTTGTTTTATTACCTTCACAAAAATATGCTCTTTAATTCTGTAAGAAAAAATAATTTTTTTTTTTTTCAAAATTTCTTGGACACTGGTGCGTGACTTCAGATTTTGGCCTTGGACCCTGAAAGGGTTAAGTTTTTAGTAACTGTGGGACGACCCCCGTGTCCATGCTCCCTCTCCATAGGATGGTAAAGGCTCGTGATAGGGGCTTCTTGCAGTTCTTGATGAACACGGAGTTCCATGAGTCTGGCCCTGGGGCAGAGTGCATGGGCATGTCATTTATCGCCTGTTCGAAGTCATTTGGCATCAGGATAGCATCAGATAGGCTTGTGTTAACCAAATTCTGTGGCTCTCTCATAAAAAATTAATTTTGATCTTCAACTCTCAGTCTGGTTAGTGGCTTGCTAAAAACTGAGTCATATTGGGACTTGAGTAGCTCACTCATTTCCTTGCTGTCATCTGTGTAGGACCCATCTTGTTTAAGTAAGGGCCCAATACTGGACGTTGTTCTCGACTTTGATTTGGCATAGGAGAAGAAATACTTTGGGTTTCTTTCGATTTCATTTATGGCTTTTAGTTCTTCCCGCGATTCCTGACTCCTTTAGCTTAAGTTCGATGTTTGCTATTTCTCTGACCAGTGTCTCCCTACGCATTTCAGATAGATTGACCTCTTTTAGCCGCTCTGTTATTCTTTTCCATTGCCTGTAAAGAGAGCGCCTGTCTCTTTCTATTTTACATCTACTCCTCCTTTTTCTTAGAGGAATAAGTCTTGTGCATACATCGAGTGCCACCAAGTTAATCTGTTCTAGGCATAAGTTGGGGTCTGTGTTGCTTAGTATATCTTCCCAGCTTATATCGGTTAGGACTTGGTTTACTTGGTCCCACTTTATGTTTTTGTTATTGAAGTTGAATTTGGTGAATGCTCCCTCGTGACTAATCTCATTTTGTCGGTCTGGGGCTCTGCGCATACATGTCTGAACCTCAATTATGTTGTGATCTGAGTATATTGTTTTTGGTATGGTGACATTTCTTATCAGATCATCATTGTTAGTGAAGATGAGGTCTAGTGTATTCTCCATTCTAGTAGGCTCTATTATTTGCTGGTTTAAATTGAATTTTGTGCAGAGATTTAAAAGCTCATGTGAGTGTGAGTTTTCATCAGAGCTGCCTCCTGGTGTTATTACTGCAGCAATATTATTTGCTATATTCCTCCATTTTAGGTGCCTTAAGTTGAAATCCCCCAGGAGCAAGATGTTGGGTGCAGGAGCTGGAAGATTTTCCAGACAGTGGTCAATTTTTAACAGCTGTTCCTGGAATTGCTGGGTTGTTGCATTCGGAGGCTTGTAGACTACCACAATAGGTTGTAACCTGGGATCCATATTTCGTTGTCTAAGTGATCCTTTATGTGGGTCTCAGTGAAAGCCGCGAACATTGCCTTTGCCTCTGCAAGCAGTCCACGGATGAAAGGTATTTTGTTGTTTGTTGCTGGCTTTAGACCCTGTATATTTGCAAAGAAGAATGTCATCGGACTGGTGGTATTGTTGGTACTGGGGGGGGATTTTTTTTCCGGCATTAGTATCTGTATCTGTTGGTTTGGAGTGGAGGCCATCGACTGTAGTTCCACTCCAGGAATGACTGGATTTGGTGTACAATTTCTGCCATTTCCTGCCAGTTTTTTTTCCTTCCTGGCACCAAAAAACCTCTCCCTCTTGAGTGGCTGTGGTTACCCAGGTTTTCCCATGGCCTGGATGTTTTGTATCTTTTTGTCCCCTTTAGATGTCATCAGGAAAAGGATCTGAAGAATGCAATAAGTTATAGCCTGAGTTGGGAGAGATAACAGCAGAGTGTAATTTTGGTTCCTGTAAGCAAACACCAACAGGTGAAAACTGGGAGAGTAACATCTGAAGCTCACCCCGATTACCCCTGAGGCCGCGTATATTCCACTGTAAATAGGCCATGATTGGCAATGATAAAGATACCTGAAATCCGCAGGTAAGGGTTCCTACGGACTAGAGGGGTTAGAAAAGTCCACATGTAGAGGCAGTGGAAAATGTTCAAGCAGTGAAGGAACGGTGCGCTGTGAAGAAAGGAGTTGTGCAGATGGAGCAGAGGAGAGAGAAGTAGCGGAGGGTGGATCAGTGTCCATTGATGGTTTGGTCTCTGCAATATATTCAGAGATTGCTTCAAGTGTTTCGGAATTCAGAGATGTCGTATGGGAGACAATATTGGAAATGGTAGGGGAAGGATGAGTAAAGATTGGAACTGTATTGGACTCTACCAAGGTAGGGGGGGGCGAAAGGGTGGAGGGAACTGGAGAAGCGTGGAAGGGGACAGAAGAGGCAGAAACCTGGGAGGTGGCAGAAGAGGAAGAAACTTGGGAGGGAACAGGGGAGGAAGGTACAGTATGAGGAGGAGGGTGAACCTCTACACTTGTAACAGAGCCAGTGAGAGGGGGAGAACTAGGTACAGAGACAGGGAAGGTAAAATGAGGAGGTGGAAGATGGGTAGGAGGTGTTAACGGACCTTTTTTTGTCTTTTGAGAAGTAGAGGGACGATTGGGAGGAGGTGTCATACGAGATCTCGTCGCTACTGAGGCTTGTGAGAGAGAACACGAAGAAGCGAGATCAGACTGAGGCGTTGAAGTAGGGACGTCTGAGCCGAGGACAGCAAAAGAATTAGATACAGGAGTGACTATGGGAGAGGTAACCACAGAGGTGGGTGCAGAAGATGGGACACCAGAAGTGGGGGGACGTTTTGAAACACAGGAATAAGAAACACGAGGTAGTCTCCCTTGAAGGCGGAGATGAGAAACTGCCATGGCATAAGGGAGACCTTCTGCCTCTTTGAGGTAACGGATTTCCCGCTCGTTTAAGTAGACTTGACAACGGCGAGAGTACAAAGGGTGAGCCTCATGACAATTAAGGCAAGAGGGAGGTCGATTGCAAGACGTATTAGAATGGTCATCGGCACCACAGACTGGGCATTCGGCGATAGATCTGCAATATTTCGCTGGATGGCCAAATCACCAGCAATTTCTACACTGTTGTGGTGTAGGGATCACTTTTCGAACTTGTAACCGATGTCCTGCTACATAAACTGAGGATGGAAGTTCACGACTGTCAAAAGTTAAACGAGCCACATTGCTAGGGTATCGTCTCCGCCCGCGGACAGGAAGAACATAAGTGTCTATCTTGAGGATTGGGAGATCTTGGAGTTCCAGCTGTTCAAGAATGTCAGTGCCACATGTCTGGAAATTTTGTTGAACTATGGTATGGGGCAGAATGATGGTACCACTACAAGAATTGAGGGAATGATGTTTTTCAATAGTGACAGGAACAGTATCGATATGGGAAAGACGAGAAAGCTCATGAGCCTGGGTAGCATTCTGTACGGTGATGATGCGCGTAGAATTTGTGTCATCAATCCTATACGATACATCCCTCTAGCGCCTGGAACCAATCTTGGGCGGAAAACATTATATACTGAGTAAAAAAAGGAGAATTAGTGTGCACTTCCTAGCAGAGTTTACTGCCAGAGGGGAATCATAGGCCTGTCCCGTGTGGAAAAATAATAATATTGAACTTTGTGTCAGAGGAAAGAAAGTCTCCCTGAAAGCATTGAGTATACATAGTGTATAGTGTATACTACAGTGGCTCCCTAGTATATTGATGATAAAGGCTAAAGTGTCATTTGAAAACAGGTGAATTTGTAAATGAAGTGATAAGCCTATAGAGGCAGGTGCCAGAAGTCGCCAGAAACTTACCACAGGTCAGCTGTTTTCAATAATCTTCCTGGCCTGCTAGTGTACTCGCATATAATCTAGTGATACCAGTGAATAGCAGAATACAGTGTTGTAGTAGCAACTAACCAGTATTATAATGGTACTTAGTGAAGTGGAGTGACTTTCATTAGTTTCTTTTTCTTGAAATACCAGACGTTACTGTGAATTTCATATAACCTGTAGTTACCAGCGGTCGCAATATACACAACGAGAACCAATTATTACTACAGAAAAAGCGCCCTTCCTCCAAAATTTGCACCAGTCAACTATAGTGATAATATAGCATTTATTGTGGTGGAGACGGAAAAAAAAAAAAATAGAGAAGCTAGATACAGCGATTGATAAACAAAGGTGGAGGCTCGACCATTCGTCATTGTAGGAGTGCCAGCAGTCACCGGCTCTTCAACACGCAAGTTATACTTTTGTATCAATCAAATCACATATTACTCGGGTAGATAATTTCCAGTAGATCCTTCATGTGTTAGCTCAAATCACCGACCAGTATGGTTTAAATAAGTGACCCACTGATCAGATCAGATAGACTGGTCCGAACCCTTGACTGGTCCGAACCCTTGACTGGTCCGAACCCTGGACTGGTTTCAAACGGTTTCGTTGTGCACCACCTAGCAGGTTATTAATAGAATATTCAAGAGGTTGCTAGTAGAATTGCAGTAAATCAACCATTCAAATCATTATGAAGCTGTGTGTAGTCTGTGGTCAGTCAAACAAACGGGCTTCCACATGCATAAATTGTCATTTCTGTGGAAATTGGTGTCACGCCCCTTGTGCAGATATCCAAGAACTAGCTACAAGCAGTATTAAAACAGGGAAGTGTTTTTGGGTATGCCCAAATGAGATAAATCTGTGGACTAAAATCACAAGGGTATTAAAAGAGGTCAACATCAAAGCTGCTTTCATAGAAAACCTGGAAGCTTTCTACAACAGATGGGAACATAAAAAGTCCGGGCTGAATGGTACTGCCCTTGATACTGGCCATGTAGTCAGAAACTGTAAGGCTGGAGATGAAGTCCTGGTAGTCAGTAAATGGGGGGCTGATAGTGCTGTCCCGGGAGACAGTAATGGGGAAGCTGGAGGTGCTGTCCTGGGAGACAGTAATGGTGAAGCTGGAGGTGCTGTCCTGGGAGACAGTAATGGTGAAGCTGGAGATGCTGTCCTGGGAGACAGTAATGGGGAAGCTGGAGATGCTGTCCTGGGAGACAGTAATGGTGAAGCTGGAGATTTTGTCCAGGTAGTCGGGAATTATACGCAGGAAGGAATACATATGAATGATGTGTACGAATGGTATAAAATACCGACAAGATGAGATCATCTTCTGTACATAGTTCTACTGTCTTCAAGTTATGTCCTGGAATTTGTATTGATAAAGCCACTGGATGGCGAAACGTCTACAATAAAGATACCCAGATGTTGCACATGTGTCTTACTCTCACATATGAATGACCTCATAGGGGACAGGAGCCATAGTAGGGAAACAAGTGTAGTCAAAGATAAGATAAAACCAATATTGCAAACTAGAAATACCGCAGGAAATAGCAAACAAGAGGACTCCACTAGCAATAGTGAGGATATATTACCAAAAACAAATGGTGGGAGCTCCATTGTTGGTGCTAGGGAGGATAGAAGTAAGACAGGGAAACATGCACCAACAGGGAATACAGTCACAGAAACCCAAGGCAAACGGAAACCAAGCCTGTGCACATACTATGCACTCGGTATCTGCTGGCATGGGAAATCTGGAAAAACAGATGGGACGTGCAACTATGACCACCCTAGGAAATGCCATGCCCATATGACAACAGGAAAATGCAAACTCCCTTCCTGTAAGCTTTTTCACCCTGAACTGTGTACCTCTTCAGTACAGGAAAGACTGTGCTATAACTTAAATTGCCAGGCATACCATCTAAAGGGGACAAAAAGATACAAAACATCCAGGCCATGGGAAAACCTGGGTAGCCACAGCCACTCAAGAGGGAGAGGTTTTTTAGTGCCAGGAAGGAAAAAAAACTGGCAGGAAATGGCAGAAATCGTACACCAAATCCAGTCATTCCTGGAGTGGAACCACAGTCGATGGCCTCCACTCCAAACCAACAGATACAGATACTAATGCCGGAAAAAAAATCCCCCCCCCAGTACCAACAATACCACCAGTTCGATAACATTCTTCTTTGCAAATATACAGGGTCTAAAGCCAGCAACAAACAACAAAATACCTTTCATCCGTGGACTGCTTGCAGAGGCAAAGGCAATGTTCGCGGCTTTCACTGAGACCCACATAAAGGATCACTTGGACAACGAAATATGGATCCCAGGTTACAACCTATACAGATGTGACAGAGTGAACAGGCAAAAGGGGGGGGGTTGGCCTGTACATTGCAGAGTCACTTGTTTGCACAGAACTGCTAAATGCCTCAAATGATGTAGTGGAAGTTTTAGCAGTAAAGGTCGAGAACCAAAACCTAGTCATTGTGATAGTCTACAAGCCTCCGGATGCAACATCCCAGCAATTCCAGGAACAGCTGTTAAAAATTGACCACTGTCTGGAAAACCTTCCAGCTCCTGCACCCAACATCTTGCTCCTGGGGGATTTCAACTTAAGGCACCTAAAATGGAGGAATATAGCAAATAATATTGTTGCAGTAATAACACCAGGAGGCAGCTCTGATGAAAACTCACACTCACGCGAGCTTTTAAATCTCTGCACAAAATTCAATTTAAACCAGCAAATAATAGAACCTACTAGACTGGAGAATACACTAGACCTCATCTTCACTAACAATGATGATCTGATAAGAAATATCACCATATCAAAAACAATATACTCAGATCACAACATAATTGAGGTTCAGTCATGTATGCGCGGAGCCCCAGACCGACATAAGGAGATTAGTCACGAGGGAGCATTCACCAAATTCAACTTCAATAACAAAAACATAAAGTGGGACCAAGTAAACCAAGTCCTAACCGATATAAGCTGGGAAGATATACTAAGCAACACAGACCCCAACTTATGCCTAGAACAGATTAACTCGGTAGCACTCGATGTATGCACAAGGCTTATTCCTCTAAGAAAAAGGAGGAGTAGACGTAAAACAGAAAGAGACAGGCGCTCCCTTTACAGGCGACGGAAAAGAATAACAGAGCGGCTAAAAGAGGTCAATATATCTGAAATGCGTAGGGAGACACTGGTCAGAGAAATAGCAAGCATCGAACTTAAGCTAAAAGAATCCTTTAGGAGTCAGGAATCGCGGGAAGAACTAAAAGCCATAAATGAAATCGAAAGAAACCCAAACTATTTCTTCTCCTATGCCAAATCAAAATCGAGAACAACGTCCAGTATTGGGCCCCTACTTAAACAAGATAGGTCCTACACAGATGACAACAAGGAAATGAGTGAGCTACTCAAGTCCCAATATGACTCAGTTTTTAGCAAGCCGCTAACCAGACTGAGAGTCGAAGATCAAAATGAATTTTTTATGAGAGAGCCACAAAATTTGATTAACACAAGCCTATCCGATGTTATCCTGACGCCAAATGACTTCGAACAGGCGATAAATGACATGCCCATGCACTCTGCCCCAGGGCCAGACTCATGGAACTCTGTGTTCATCAAGAACTGCAAGAAGCCCCTATCACGAGCCTTTTCCATCCTATGGAGAGGGAGCATGGACACGGGGGTCGTCCCACAGTTACTAAAAACAACAGACATAGCCCCACTCCACAAAGGGGGCAGTAAAGCAACAGCAAAGAACTACAGACCAATAGCACTAACATCCCATATCATAAAAATCTTTGAAAGGGTCCTAAGAAGCAAGATCACCACGCATCTAGAAACCCATCAGTTACACAACCCAGGGCAACATGGGTTTAGAACAGGTCGCTCCTGTCTGTCTCAACTATTGGACCACTACGACAAGGTCCTAAATGCACTAGAAGACAAAAAGAATGCAGATGTAATATATACAGACTTTGCAAAAGCCTTCGACAAGTGTGACCATGGCGTAATAGCGCACAAAATGCGTGCTAAAGGAATAACAGGAAAAGTCGGTCGATGGATCTATAATTTCCTCACTAACAGAACACAGAGAGTAGTCGTCAACAGAGTAAAGTGCGAGGCAGCTACGGTGAAAAGCTCTGTTCCACAAGGCACAGTACTCGCTCCCATCTTGTTCCTCATCCTTATATCCGACATAGACAAGGATGTCAGCCACAGCACCGTGTCTTCCTTTGCAGATGACACCCGAATCTGCATGACAGTGTCTTCCATTGCAGACACTGCAAAGCTCCAGGCAGACATCAACCAAATCTTTCAGTGGGCTGCAGAAAACAATATGAAGTTCAACGATGAGAAATTTCAATTACTCAGATATGGTAAACATGAGGAAATTAAATCTTCATCAGAGTACAAAACAAATTCTGGCCACAAAATAGAGCGAAACACCAACGTCAAAGACCTGGGAGTGATCATGTCGGAGGATCTCACCTTCAAGGACCATAACATTGTATCAATCGCATCTGCTAGAAAAATGACAGGATGGATAATGAGAACCTTCAAAACTAGGGAGGCCAAGCCCATGATGACACTCTTCAGGTCACTTGTTCTATCTAGGCTGGAATATTGCTGCACACTAACAGCACCTTTCAAGGCAGGTGAAATTGCTGACCTAGAAAATGTACAGAGAACTTTCACGGCGCGCATAACGGAGATAAAACACCTCAATTATTGGGAGCGCTTGAGGTTCCTAAACCTGTATTCCCTGGAACGCAGGAGGGAGAGATACATGATTATATACACCTGGAAAATCCTAGAGGGACTAGTACCGTACTTGCACACGAAAATCACCCACTACGAAAGCAAAAGACTTGGCAGACGATGCACCATCCCCCCAATGAAAAGCAGGGGTGTCACTAGCACGTTAAGAGACCATACAATAAGTGTCAGGGGCCCGAGACTGTTCAACTGCCTCCCAGCACACATAAGGGGGATTACCAACAGACCCCTGGCAGTCTTCAAGCTGGCACTGGACAAGCACCTAAAGTCAGTTCCGGATCAGCCGGGCTGTGGCTCGTATGTTGGTTTGCGTGCAGCCAGCAGCAACAGCCTGGTTGATCAGGCTCTGATCCACCAGGAGGCCTGGTCTCAGACCGGGCCGCGGGGGCGTTGACCCCCCGAAACTCTCTCCAGGTAAACTCCAGGTACCGCTCTTAAGAGCATGAAAAGAAATATCTTTACCAACATGGCGTAGGAGTGCCTTGCCAATACTGTGGTCAGAAAGATAGGCAGTAGAGGAAGTCGGTCGTAAAGTGAAGAATTTTGTCCATTGTGCAGTCTGAAACTGAGTGTCGAAAGGTAGTGAAGGACGTGTCGATCTTTTCTGAGAAGAACGAGAAGGTGGAGAAGTATCATCAGCAGGTAATTGTCGTTGGCGTTCAGGCGTGGGACCAGAGTTGGTCCGACGTGGAATGGGTCGGCGATTCGAAAATTGCCGCACCGTAGAGGGAGAGGCCGGAAAGCATAGTCAGAGGAGAGCGAAGGTCAGATAAATCGAAGGAGTCAGTCGAGGCCTCAGTACCTGAAGCGGGTGAGGAAACAGCACCGGCAAGAGGTACAGAGGCATGAGGAGTGTCCGAAGAGTGGTCCAAAGACGAGGCGGGGTCAGAACAGGGTGCGGTATCAAGAAGGGGCCCGGGGGTAGCAGGTTCATGGACTAGGGCTGCCATGGTTAGGTTACTTCTTTCTTTTTGTTTTTAAGAAAAAAAAAGAAAGAAGAAAAGAAAATAAAAATAAAAAAAAGAATAAAAAAAGGGGGGACTGGGGAGGGATAGTTCCTAGGAGGAATGAAAGGGCCAGAAATCTCCCTCTGCGCCCAAGAGGACCTCAGCACTGCAAGTAGCGCAGATGCAGCATGGAACCCATACCATACCCTACCCATCATGCCAGTAAACCGGCAATCCGGGATAGCAACCTCACATCTGCCGAGCTACCTCAGTGGACAAAAGAGAGGGCGGCCAGAAATCCGCCACAAAGCATACCTTCTTCGGCCACCACCCCCGGAATCCGAAAGGTGGCTTCCAGAGATACACCCAAAGCCACCCTCCGGGATACAGGAGAGGGATTGGGACATCCCCAGGCAATCCAGATTCCACGGCAAACTACGCCACCGCCAAGAACCTCAATGGAATGGGATGGACACCGGTACCCTTT
This sequence comes from Cherax quadricarinatus, assembly GCF_038502225.1. Lineage (NCBI taxonomy): Eukaryota > Metazoa > Arthropoda > Malacostraca > Decapoda > Parastacidae > Cherax > Cherax quadricarinatus. The sequence goes on from NC_091325.1 coordinate 17,812,725, forward strand.
CCCATACCTAGGAACTAGCGTGCGTGTGGGGAAAAAAAAAGAAAAAAAAACCCAAAGGCCAAAAAGGAAGGGCAAAAGGGAGGGGTGGGGAGGAGGAGGAGGAAAGGAAAAAGGGGAGGATGGGATAGGGAACGGGGGAATGGGGGGTAATTAGGTTCGGTCTGAGGAAGGAGACCGACAGGTCTAATTCCTCAGACCAAGAGCCTCATCACCACGCCAAGGAGCCCCCCTTGAAGAGGGGTTTGTACAATAATGGTAGGACTTGAGCTAGATTTCCTTATTTATTTTGAGCAACTTAATAATCGTGGTGACTTCTGTGGGCTCGGTTAGTGCAAGATAGAAGGAAGTTGGGACGTTTCCATTTAGGTAATCACTTGCTCGGGTATTGATGCCGGGAATTTCACTGGCGAGATTTGATCCTATGGTTGGGAAGAAGTTATTTATCTTGTTTAGCTGTATCAATAGGCTTGTAGTTGAGGCTTATTCAGTTTGTGGGTGCCCAGGATCTGAGTGTGTGTCTTCCAGGACTTTTTTTTATCTCTTCTTGTTTCAGTGAATCTATTAGAATAGTACAGTTGCTTAGACTTTCTTATTAGTTTCATGAGGATTGATGCATAGTGTTTAATAGTATCTTTGGTTATTAAGCCCTGTCTATATTGCTTTTCATATTGATGTTTCTTATCAATATGCTGTTAGAAAGCCATGGGCAACCTAGTCGTTTGTCTGTAATCTGTTTAGTTTTATGGGACAATGTTTGTTATACAGTCTAAGCATTTTGTTGAGAAATATGTCTATCCAGTCACTGATACCACTGGCAATGGAAAATTGCCAATGGTATCAGTTGTGAAGTTATTTATTGATGCCTCATCATGGAGTCTAAAAGAGAACTTATTATATTCCATTGGTTGCTTACAAATATTTGTTAGGAGCAAGATGGGCAGTGTTGTGTGTGATTTTCCCTGATTTAAGGGGAGCTAGTATATTTTTCCATATATGGTCAATTATGGTTGCACTTGTCTCACTTGGGCTTGTTGGTTTTGTTATAGTTGGTATGAGTACTGTAGTGTGTTGTCTATATTGTTGACGAAATCAGTTACTGGCTAGTCATCTGTTAGGCCAAGGTTAATGTTGAAGTCTCCAGCTAGGAGAAGGTGGTGCTTGTTCATTTGTTTGTTTGTTAATAGTGTTTTTATCTTATCACTAAAATTTGGGATACATATTAGTATGAGGCATCTGGTATATGGCACTGTTTATTATAGGAGTCTTAAGGTTTTTTTTATGGTAAAATTTGCAAAAAACATATTCTCCATATCCATCACTGTAACAAGCGGTGTTACACCATGATAGTTTATTAGAGTAATAGATGGCAAAACCATATGGGGGAGGGGTCCAGGGCAACCTCAAGCTTGCACTGTTGATTGCTTGTTTGTTATTGTTATATATATATATATATATATATATATATATATATATATATATATATATATATATACACACATACATATATATATATGAACGGAATAAATACACAAACACACACACGTTAACCGGTTAATATAACTGATACAGTACTGTTGTATCCAGCAATTCACACCACTAGAAATCATTTACAAATATGAAGCATATGAAGAAATTGGCGATTCAGGTTCAAGTATACTGTAGTTTTGTTTAAAATATGTAAGTCGTACACTAAAAAGATATAACAACATAGTTATCAGTTTCTTTCTTTCTTATATTTAAACATTATTCTTGATAAATATTCAGTTGTATAAATCTCTCATCTAATTTTGTTTAAGCACACTTAATTTTTTTTTTTCATTTTACAGGAGAGATTCTGAGTGTTGATGAAGCATACTGCAGTGTAATATACCATGAAAAGCTTAAAACTTATTGTGTCGAGTGTGCAGAGAGATGCCTGGTACCACTACCCTGCCCAACTTGCAGTCTAGTAAGATTATATAGGTTTTGACCTTACACTGTGTTATAGTGGTGCTTCATACTTTCAGTCTTCAATTTTATGCTGTAACAATAGCTCCAGTACCAGCAGTGACACATATAGGTAGGGTGTGATGGGGCACATGTATTATAGCTCTAGCTGCTCTCAGTGTCCTTTTTTTTTTTTAATTATTTTTTCTTAAAAGGCAGAGGATGTTTTTCTGAAGGTAATGACATCAGAAGTATGAAATTTGATGGAAATCTTACAGAACTAAAGCTGCAAAGTTAACAGCCTGGGCACAATTTATGAATTGGTGAGTGCCCAATGAGTCTTATTTTAAGTCAGTTCCATTGCTCCATTCAACCAAATTCTTAGGTATTTTGCTATTCTTTCTGTTCTATCAACTGAGCACAAAAAACTGTCCATGCATACACAATACACAAATAATCTGCACACAGGTCACCACAGGTGTCACCACAGGTGTCACCATATCAAAAACAATATACTCAGATCACAACATAATTGAGGTTCAGACATGTATGTGTGGAGCCCCAGACTGACATAATGAGACTAGTCACGAGGGAGCATTCACCAAATTCAACTTCAATAACAAAAACATAAAGTGGGACCAAGTAAACCAAGTCCTAACGATATAAGCTGGGAAGATATACTAAGCAACACAGACCCCAACTTATGCCTAGAACAGATTAACTTGGTGGCACTCGATGTATGCACAAGGCTTATTCCTCTAAGAAAAAGGAGGAGTAGATGTAAAATAGAAAGAGACAGGCGCTCCCTTTACAGGCGACGGAAAAGAATAACAGAGCGGCTAAAAGAGGTCAATATATCTGAAATGCATAGGGAGACACTGGTCAGAGAAATAGCAAGCATCGAACTTAAGCTAAAGGAATCTTATAGGAGTCAGGAATCGCGGGAAGAACTAAAAGCCATAAATGAAATCGAAAGAAACCCAAAGTATTTCTTCTCCTATGCCAAATCAAAGTCGAGAACAACGTCCAGTAGTGGGCCCCTACTTAAACAAGATGGGTCCTACACAGATGACAGCAAGGAAATGAGTGAGCTACTCAAGTCCCAATATGACTCAGTTTTTAGGAAGTCGCTAACCAGACTGAGAGACGAAGATCAAAATTAATTTTTTATGAGAGAGCCACAAAATTTATTTAACACAAGGCTATCCGATGTTATCCTGATGCCAAATGACTTCAAACAGGCGATTAATGACATGCCCATGCACTCTGCCCCAACGCCAGACTCATGGAACTCCGTGTTCATCAAGAACTGCAAGAAGCCCCTATCACGAGCCTTTTCCATCCTATGGAGAGGGAGCATGGACACGGGGGTCGTCCCACAGTTACTAAAAACAACAGACATAGCCCCACTCCACAAAGGGGGCAGTAAAGCAACAGCAAAGAACTACAGACCGATAGCACTAACATCCCATATCATAAAAATCTTTGAAAGGGTCCTAAGAAGCAAGATCACCACCCATCTAGAAACCCATCAGTTACACAACCCAGGGCAACATGGGTTTAAAACAGGTCGCTCCTGTCTGTCTCAACTATTGGATCACTACGACAAGGTCCTAAATGCACTAGAAGATAAAAAGAATGCAGATGTAATATATACAAACTTTGCAAAAGCCTTCGACAAGTGTGACCATGACGTAATAGCGCACAAAATGCGTGCTAAAGGAATAACAGGAAAAGTCGGTCGATGGATCTATAATTTCCTCACTAACAGAACACAGAGAGTAGTCGTCAACAGAGTAAAGTCCGAGGCAGCTACGGTAAAAAGCTCTGTTCCACAAGGCACAGTACTCGCTCCCATCTTGTTCCTCATCCTCATATCCGACATAGACAAGGATGTCACCCACAGCACCGTGTCTTCCTTTGCAGATGACACCCGAATCTGCATGACAGTGTCTTCCATTGCAGACACTGCAAGGCTCCAGGCGGACATCAACCGAATCTTTCAGTGGGCTGCAGAAAACAATATGAAGTTCAACGATGAGAAATTTCAATTACTCAGATATGGTAAACACGAGGAAATTAAATCTTCATCAGAGTACAAAACAAATTCTGGCCACAAAATAGAGCAAAACACCAACGTCAAAGACCTGGGAGTGATCATGTCGGAGGATCTCACCTTCAAGGACCATAACATTGTATCAATCGCATCTGCTAGAAAAATGACAGGATGGATAATGAGAACCTTCAAAACTAGGGAGGCCAAGCCCATGATGACACTCTTCAGGTCACTTGTTCTATCTAGGCTGGAATATTGCTGCACACTAACAGCATTTTTCACATCAGGTGAAATTGCTGACCTAGAAAATGTACAGAGAACCTTCACGGCGTGCATAACGGAGATAAAACACCTCAATTACTGGGAGCGCTTGAGGTTCCTGAAACTGTATTCCCTGGAACGCAGGCGGGAGAGATACATGATTATATACACCTGGAAAATCCTAGAGGGACTAGTACTGAACTTGCACACAAAAATCACTCACTACGAAAGCAAAAGACTTGGCAGACGATGCAACATCACCCCAATGAAAAGCAGGGGTGTCACTAGCACGTTAAAGAGACCATACAATAAGTGTCAGGGGCCCGAGACTGTTCAACTGCCTCCCAGCATACATATTGTTATTATTGAAAGAATTAAGAGTAAGACGGAGAATATGATAGCAGATGAACAAGGAGGCTTTAGGAAAGGTAGGGGGTGTGTGGACCAGGCATTTACAGTGAAACATATAAGTGAACAAGTATTTAGATAAAGCTAAAGAGGTTTTTGTGGCATTTATGGATTTGGAAAAGGCATATGACAGGGTGGATAGGGGGGCAATGTGGCAGATGTTGCAAGTGTATGGTGTAGGAGGTAGGTTACTGAAAGCAGTGAAGAGTTTTTACGAGGATAGTGAGGCTCAAGTTAGAGTATGTAGGAAAGAGGGAGATTATTTCCCAGTAAAAGTAGGCCTTAGACAAGGATGTGTGATGTCACCGTGGTTGTTTAATATATTTATAGATGGGGTTGTAAGAGAAGTAAATGCTAGGGTCTTGGCAAGAGGCGTGGAGTTAAAAGATAAAGAATCACACATAAAGTGTGAGTTGTCACAGTTGCTCTTTGCTGATGACATTGTGCTCTTGGTCTCAGTAGTACCAGTTACCAGTAGCCAGTTACCAGTAGATGACTCACTACCAACTGTCTGTGTAAATCACTGACTGTTATTTATGTTGCTGCTGACCATAGCATGTTTTTGAATGCCTCACCCACTAGGCACTGGTGGGTCAGTCTGAGATAGGGAGCAGAGAGAGGCAGGTCGGCTGTTGGCGCTTCCCATACTTTCTGTTATATATTATACGTACTAACCAGCCTACGTAAGTATTTTTACCCCATCCACATTATCGAACCCACATGACAAATTGGTGACAGCGGTGTGGGCATGGATTTACGGGTATTTCAGACTTTAGAAGATTGGTTGTGGGGTGCCGGCAGGTCAGAGGTGAACCGTCTGCCACCTCCAGCTAGCAGCTACCCTCACTCACCTCCACCCTGTGTACTCCAGCCTGCAAGCCTGTTGCAGCCGCTTTTCAAGCTTCCTGGCTTAGTTCGTGTGCTAATTTCTTCAATCTCCGAGGGGTTGACCCGGATTTTGCAATTAAGCCAGTCAGTAAGCCAGACTGTGGAAGTGAGCGCTAGTCAGCCTACCTCAGCCTATCATCCAGCCTGTCTCCTGTCATCCACCTGCTTCTTCATGCTGTGTGCATCGTTACACGTCTTCCAGTCAGCCATTCTCGTGGGTTAAGCCAGTCAGCCAACCCAGCTGAGAGAGAGAAGTAAGCCACGCAAGTTCTTCTGAAGTATTGTCTCCTATGTTGCTGTGCTTGGATGCTGCTAAGAGTGGTCTTCACCATCCCTGTGGCATAGAGTGGCTTAGTTTTAAGCCACCTGGGTGTTGTGAGTAGTGAGTGGCAGTGCGCGCCAGTGAGCGCCAGCGAGTGAGTCATGCTCCCTTCACCCACCCGCCACCCACTCCCCACCTCATCTACCTGTGGCTTTTTCCACCCTTGTATCGGGTCCTAGTACTGTTTTGGCTCACATAATTGGTCAAGAGATTGTAGCTGGGCGCCAACGATAAAGCCAGTTATGTGAGTTCACCTAGAAAGCGCATTTCTTCGACAACAGTGTGAGTGTAGGAGGCGTCATCACCCGCACAGGACAACCTTCCCCTCATCACTAGTCACTCCGTCTACCACTCCAGACTTCAGTGATAATTTTCTGTTTAGAGACATTTTCCTTGCATTTAAAGACATTTGCATGTGTGAGACATTTACAGTGAATTTCTTGTGTACTCTAAGCCTTGTGTTTTCAGTGTAGACTCAGTGTTTCTTTGACTCATTATTTTTGTAATATTTTTCAGTGTTATCGCTCATCTCATATTTTTTTATCTGTGTTTTTTTTATGCTATTCTCTGTCTGTAGTAAATATTATTGTGTAGTGTACCAGTCAGTTACTCCGTGTGAAGTAATTCATTCATTTTTTTTCTTGTATTCTTTCAGCATTGTATTCTCCAGTATTTGTCATTATTGTAGTTTATGCAGTGCTATTCACCCCAGTATACTAAATTATCCATTTATTACTATGTGTACCTTTTTTTTTCGTATGCCAGCAGTGTCTCATTCCTTTGATCTTTTCGCAGACTTGTGTACCATTATTTTTGCCAACAATTTTTGTCGTATCAGTCACAGCAAGATTTTCTTGTAAGAACATAATTGATAAATAAGTTTACAATCCTTGTTGTGTGTGTCCTGCCACTTGTAAGTGTTGTGTGCCCCGCCACTTGTAAGTGTTGTGTGCCCTGCCACTTGTAAGTGTTACACTTCCAGTTTTGTTTCTTGTTTTATTTTAATTCATATTTTTCATATTGCTTTGAACAAATTCACTCTTAGTGTAATTTCAATTTCTTTTTTAACGTAAAGTGCTTTCTTTACTCTGTTTGAGTAAATTGTTTTGTCTGATTTACAATTAAGAGTTATAGTGTTCAATCAGTCTTTCTCCATATTTTTATTTTTATTATTTAACCTACATTTTCCCAGTGTAACTTTATTGCTGCATTGATTATTTCTGCACCTTATTTTGTTGCACTTGTTCTGCAGTGAGTTATTTTCTTTTATTGATATTTTTATGCATTATTATTCTCAGTTCATTATTGTTTGAGTCTCCTGTTTTTCATTTTATTATTTTTCCTCATGTTTTCTTTGCACTATATTTTAATTTTGTTTATGCATTCTTAGAAAATATTTAAATTTCCCAGTTGTCTCTCTTTGCATACAATTTAGTGATTTTATTTTATACTTTTTACATTGATTTATAATTTTATTAGTTAATTTCTTTATTAGCAAGAGTACAGACAGCTCATTTTGCATTTAATTCAGCCTCCAGTAATATTTTTACTTGTAAATTTCAATGTGTTCCTTTATCTTGCCCAGTTGAATTGTCCTTCCTCTTGCAGTGTATCTTAGACATTTTTTTTATTACTTCTGCAGAATTAGTTGCATCTCTTTTATTTCAATTTTAGCAATTTGTATCATTTTTATTGTTCATTATTTTTGCCTTATTTGTTTTTGTGCAACTTCTTGCCAATATGCCTCACATACTGTCAAGTGATACTTTAGTGAATGGCGACACTCAGACCTCTCAGACTACTGCTGCTTCTGTCATCAGTCCTCATAGTTCCTTATCGACTGACAGACCAACTCAGACACTGAGACACTATAGTTTTACTCGTGATTCCCTTGATGCGTTACCCTTATTCAATGGCCATATATATAGTCTTGAAGCATGGTTTACTGCCATTCGTTCTTGTGTTAATGCTCTAGTTGACGGTCCTCCTTCAGAGGAAAGTCTTATCAGACTTGCAAAAGAAGCTCTTCATCGGTCCCCTGCTGCCGTTCACGTTGTTGATCTCCTTGAAATGCGAGACTTCAAGAATATTACTAAGTGGTCACAATATGAGGAACTGATTCATTCTTTCCTTGTACCAGTAAAAACAGCTGATCCATATGTCGTTCTTCGGGAACTCGTGAATGCTACACCCATAACTAATGAATCATTGAGTGCATTTGCTGTTAGATTAGATAAACTTTTATCACCATTTATCAATGCTGTACAGTCCTCACCTTTTGTCCCTGATGAGGATAAACCATCCACAGCATCGTTTGCTAAAATAGCAGCTTTTGGAGCAATCAAAGAACTAATGCCGCCTGCTTCCGTGTGTGCTTATGAGGCTAATCCTCCAACTGTGACGATGGAACCACTTACAGCCCTAAATCATGTACGTTCCTTGTGCCCCCAGGGTACTTTCCCATGTATCAAAAGTAATTTTATACCTATGCCTCAGTCTGCACCACCTCTTGTTTGTGCCACAACAACAAATCGTGGTCGTCAACCATCGCAGCGATCACCAAGGACCAGTGTACAGAGTCATTATAAACCTCGTAGTATTCATAGTACATTCAGTAACCATAGTCAGTGGACTTGTTACAACTGTGGTTTCCGTTGCCATATTGCAATTAATTGTCCTGATAGTCACCCTAAGAGGCGTCGTACTGATGATGAGTACCAGTCAGATCTTCCCTACTGTACTTATCATAGAATACATAGACATGATACATCTGAGTGCAATGCTCTCTACAATCTTCAGTATTCTAGATCTTTCCGTGGCCGTTCCAACCGCAGAACCCGTAGAGGAAACAAACGTCTTGGTTCCCAAACTAAACAGAACCAGGCTCATTCTTCCAATTCGGGGGAATTTGAGCGCCACAGTCAAACCGTCCCATGGTGACAGTAGGTGATAATGAGTACACCATCCCCGTTCACAATTCCTTTGAAGCCTTAAGCAGTCTCGAGAATGACAATCCTGCTGATGATGTTGCTTCACACGTCTCTGACGTAGATGATTTTGGGGATGAAGTGGAACAAATCTTTTCTGATGACAATCCACCTTTTTGTTTGCACATAACTTCCAATGCAACTATAAGCCCTATAGTGCAAGCATCTGTTCATAATGCACCCGTTCATTTGTTCATGGACTCTGGTGCGCAAGTCAATATTATCAGGTCTAGTTTGTTTAGGGATAAGCAGTTACGACATGTCCTTCTCGTAGAACCGACTCATGTGTCCTCCCTTAGTGGAGTAGCTGGTTCTCACCTGCGTGTCCAAGGTCGGACTTCCCTCACCTTTTCTATCCAAGGTAGAGACTTTACTGCTTCCTTCCTTGTTGTTGACCAGATTACTTTTCCTGGTGACCTTCTACTGGGATTTGCTTCCATGCAAGACTTGCGCATTATGCTCGACCCTTATCGATGGCATGCCCAAATTGATAACTTGATCGTACCATTTTGGGGTTACCAGCTTGGATCCGAGATCTGCCATACTGCCGCAGAGTACGACGTTCAGATTAAGTCCTTACAGGCCAGTGCATTTTCCAGTAGCGTACCCAATCAGTCAGGCACTGGTGATCCTGTCACTCCTGTCTGTGTTCCTGCAACTTCAGGCTTGCAAGATAGTGTCCAGTTACCTCAAGTGTCCGAGGATGCTCTGACTACCTTGAGTGCTGAACCTATCCCTGCAATGTCTGCTAGTTCAAGTAGTAGTTTCTCCACAGGGGACGCCTTGTCGGAAAACGATTACTTGCAACTAGTAATGCCATCTCTTGTTGATGTCGCATGCCGTCTGCAGAAAGACGTTTCTGTCGCGGCTAGTGCCCTCACTAGAGTGTCTGTTGTTGTTCCTAGTGTTCCAGATGGTGATAGCGTCCTAATTGACAGTGATTCTTGCAGAGTAAAAGGTCTATTTGTTGAACCATCCTTACATGTTGTAAGAGATAGTAAGATCCATTTCTTCCTAGCTAACACTTCTGGTCACAGTGTTCATCTCAGAGCAAATACCAATCTTGTTGACCTTGTTCACTATCCTTACCCTCTTCAGGTAGAGGATGAGTTGTCACCTGACCAGTGGGTCGGTGCTATTTCTACCGGGAAAACCTCATCCACTTCACTGGATCAATCCGTTCCACCAGTTGAGGAGAAAGATTTAGCCCCCACTGACTTCCCAGATGAAGTCAAGCGTTTGTTGACTCTGTTGAACAAACGCCGTAAAGCCATTGCCTTACCAGGTGAGAAGATGGGTATAACGAACTTATTGTCCCATCGTATTCTACTTGAACCTGGTACTAGACCTATCTATATACCTGCGTACAGAATGCCTCATTCACAAGTTGCTGTCGCAGAAGAATTGATCAATCAAATGCTTGATGATGGAGTTATTGCACCTAGCAATTCACCTTGGAATGCGCCCTTGATCCTAGTGCCTAAGAAGGATGGTACTTGGCGCCCAGTGATTGACTTTAAGAAGTTAAATGTGAAAACTATTCCAGATCGCTTCCCACTCCCTGTACTGGGTGATCTTTTACGTAACATTGGAGATAACAGTCTTTTCAACCCTGGACTTGTTACAAGGGTTTTGGCAAGTCCCTCTTCACGAGGACAGCCAAGAGCTAACTGCATTCTTCACTCCTACAGGTCATTATCACTTCCTCTGTATGGCGTTTGAATTACGATCCTCCCCTATCACATTCTCAAGGCTCATGACTAATATCTTTAGAGGTCTCATAGGTAATGCACTTATGGTGTACTTAGATGACATAATCGTCATGTCTAAAGACGTGGATACACACTTGAAAAGACTTGATGTAGTACTTGGTAAACTTGAAGAAGCCAATTTAAAGATCAAACTGTCTAAATGTCAATTTTTGAGATCAGAAATTAAGTTTCTTGGTCACGTAGTCACTCCTAGAGGGGTTACGACTGACCAAAGTAAAGTAACTGCAGTACTAAATTTTCCAACTCCCAAAACTGCTGATGCCATAAGATCCTTTATGGGCTTAGCAGGTTTTTATATTTCTTTCATTGCCAATTTTTCTTCCATAGCTGCTCCTCTAACTGAGTTGCTTAAGAAAGATGCTCCTTTTGTTTGGACCTTCCGTCAAGAAAGAGCATTCCAAACTCTAAAAGAAAAGCTAACATCTGCTCCAATTTTGAAATTTCCAGATTTTTCTAAGCCCTTCTATCTGACAACTGATGCTAGTTCTATTGGCATAGGTGCCATACTAGCTTAGAAGACTGATGGCAAGTACAACGCAGTTGCATTTGCTAGCCGAGCCCTTACGAAGGCTGAATGTAATTATACAGTAACTGAGCAAGAAGCTTTAGCAATAGTATGGTCTTTAAAGCACTTCCGAGACATTATTTATCAGTACTCTGTTCATGTCTTGACAGACCATGCTCCATTGATACCTTTATTCCAGAGCAAATAACCTACTGGAAGGTTAGCCAGATGGGCCTTGACTATCCAAGAGTTCAATCCCACCTTTGAACACTTACCTGGCAAGTCAAATGTAGTCGCAGGTGTCTTATCACAACATGTTAGTATAGTAACTGCAGACCCTCCATTTACTGCCGAAGATGTAAAGAATGCTCAACAAGCAGATCCCATGTGATCTGGTGTGATTCAATTCCTGCTCCAGGAAGATCTTATTCTGACTGTGAAGCCACCAGCACCCATCAGTGACTTTGTCATGAACCAAGAATTACTGTATCGAACAACCAAGTTGGGTACTCCTAGCAGAAGAGTATACCAGTTAGTAATTCCACAGTCACTAGTGAATGTAGCCTTGCAGCTAGTTCACAATGAACCGCACACCTGGGTATGGATCGTTCAGTAAAACAAGCCAGATTGAAATACTTTTGGCCTCGTATGGCAACTGATATTTCTGAGTATGTTAAGAAATGTAGTGTCTGCATGCAACATAAAGGTAATGCTAATGGCCCTAATCCAAACCAAGTGTATCCAACTACTAGCAAACCATGGGAAAGAGTTGCGCTAGATCTGTTAACTAATTTCCAATGTTCCCTCCAGGGCAGCAAACATCTGTGTGTTATGGTAGACCATTTCACCAGATATTGTGAGTTAGTTCCTTTTGCAGATAAGACTGCCGAGACAGTAGCTAAAGCATTTAAAGAATGCATTGTCTGCAGGCATACCACCCCTAAGTCCCTAGTAACAGATAATGGAGGTGAATTCTGTAATAAGATTCTTGAAAATTTGTGTACCTTGTACAAGATCTCTAAATCCACCCTTGTTCCTCATCATCCTGCCAGCAATGGGTTAGCGGAACGAACCAATAAGAAAGTACTTGATGTCTTGAGAGCCACTATCAATCCCAACAGTGAAACTTGGCATGAAGTTATACCTGATGTGCAGTGTGCTATAAATTCTGCTTACAATGTTTCTATAGGTGACACTCCACATTATGCATTGTACGGTGTAGATAAACGTTTGCCTTATGAGTTGCTATATTCTAATCCGAAACCAAATTACAACCCTGATGATTTCATAGCAACTCGTACCAGCTTAGCTCAAAGTGTTTTTAGAAGAATCCGTGAAACACTTCATAAATCAACGGCAGAATTTACAATTGTTGCAAACACTCGATCAAAGCCATCCAAAATCAAAGTAGGTTCGAGTGTTATGCTGACTAACTTTAACAAAACGTCTGCAATGCCAAAGCTTGATCAAAAGTTTGTTGGTCCTTACCGAGTAGTTGAACATATCACTGGCAATAAATATAAGGTTAGAGAAATTAGTACTGGTCAGTATAAAGAATCGCATTTAGATCATATGAAGTTAGTATGTGATGATAATGATGTTCCAACCCAGATTAATGTGACAGACTCTGACAATCCTCCTGATCCTGTACTCTCTACCTCTGATACTCAGTCAGACGATCAACCTGAATGTCGTTATTCCCTACGTACAAGACAGGTATTGAGAAATCCTCAAGTATCATTTGTATCTACCAATTCAGATTTGCCTCAAATACAGCATGAGTTAGCCAGTGCAACAGAGTTTGATCCTTCCAGAGATGACACCCATACCATTGTTATTTTTTTACTATTATTCTTTTGGTACTTTAATTGTGAATTTTATTTTGTCAATTTAAATCTAGTTATAATCTTGATCTTGTCAAGAACCTATACCAGACTCTAGTGCAATTGCAAGTACCATTTCAAATTGTATTTTTATATTATAAATTTATATAATAATTCCTACCATCTGTCCATTTAACTTTGTTTACCATTACTTAATTTTAGTCCCTTATATATTTTCTCCTTTATTTTAGCTTTATATAACTACCCTAGTTTATATATTCACAATTGTTAAAATCATCAAGGTGCTATTCTCAGGTGCTAAAGTAGAATAAGTTCACAATTTTGCCATTATATTCCAAAGCTCATTTATTTGATTACCACTTTATTGTTCACCACAACCTATATTAGTCCCTTTTATATTATAATTTTATACTATAATTCTAACTTTAAAAAATTACCTTTATAGTACTACCTACTATCATATTCCCAAGCTCCATTATTTGATCATCACTTTATTTGTATTAGTCCCTTTTATATTGTCTCCTTTATTTTAGCTTAAAAAAAAAAAAAAAAAAAAACTACCTTAGCTCATTATTTTACATTTGTTAAATAATACAGGTGCTATTTTTTAGCTTAAGACTATTTACTTTGTTTTATACTTAATTCTAACTATAGATTCACTACAAATCTTATGATTACAAGCATTGATCCTGATACCAACCTCTTATTTAATGACTTAAATGAATCAAACAGTTACTGTAATTACTACACTGCAGAACAATCAAAGACACTTCTCAGTGCCAACAACAACATAACTATCTTTAACTACAATATCAGATCTTTAAGCAAACATTACGATGACCTCATAGCATTACTAAATTCCTTACATGCCAATATGTCCATCATTACACTAACTGAAACCTGGCTAAAGCCTGATAGTACAGATGTCTATGCCATTCCTGGTTACACAGCCATACACAACTGTAGGCCAGACCAACAAGGGGGTGGCACAGCCATATACTACTCAGACCAACTAGAATGTATCACTAATACTTGCACAAGGGATGAACATGGGGAATATATAATAGCTAAATTCAAATCCAAATACCTACAAAAACCTCTCACATTGATAAACATCTACAGAGTTCCACAGTCAAACATTAGCCAATTTAGTCAAAACCTAGGAAGTATGATAACTGATGCACGCATGAACAAAGATCACTTACTACTCTCAGGTGACTTCAATATAAATCTCCTGCAAGACCAGGACCCACACGTTACTGAATTCACAAACACAATGAGTAACTGTATGTTACTACCAACAGTAACAAAACCTACAAGAGTTACAGAGACTAGTGTTTCCCTACTTGACCACATCTGGACCAACACCATATCCCCTTTAAAATCAGGCATAATTACAGATAATACCACAGACCACTACCCTACTTTCCTCATAACAACTCTTGGTAAACTACCCCAAGACACTACTAAAGTCACCTTCAGACTTCACAATGAGGCAGCCATTAATAACTTCACAACAGCAGTAGCAAACATTGATTGGCACACTGACCTAGAAATCTATACAGATAATGACGAATGTATTAATAATTTTCTAAAAAAGACCCAATACCTCTATAACAAGCACTGCCCTAAAAAAACTAAACAGATGACAGCTAAGAGACTGAACAGTCCCTGGCTAACACCCAGCATTCTCAAATTCATAAATACAAAACACCAATATGAAAAACAGTACAGAATGGGTCACATAACCAGAGACCAAACAAAACGTTACTCGTCAATCCTAACCAGCCTGATAAGAAGGGCAAAAAAATTGTATTATGAGAACAGATTATCCAACTTATGAGGTGATATAAAAAAGACCTGGAAAACCCTATCAGAAATTCTGGGAACAAAAAAGATATCACAAAATAGCGAAATAAAATTAGCAAAGTCAGATGAACCCCAACTCCCACCAACAGAAACAGCAAACAGACTCAATGATTTCTTCTCCACTATAGGACAAAACCTTGCCAATAAAATCCCAAGCTCAGATACCCCACCAAATGACTACTTCACCGGCAACTACCCGAACACACTGTTCCTAGCTCTGACTAACCCATACGAAGCCTCCCTTATTATCAACGCACTAAAAAACAAGGCAGGAGATTTAAATACCTTACCACCCTTTATATACAAAAAACTGTCACAAGTGCTATCACCAATCATTGCAACACTCTTTAACAAATCCATTGAATCCTCCACCTTCCCTACAGTACTCAAAATAGCAAGGGTCACCCCGATCCACAAAGGAGGAGACCAAACAGAGTTGAATAACTATAGGCCAATACCCAACTTACACCCTCTCTCAAAAATCTTCGAAAAATTAATTCATAAACGAATCTACTCCTACCTTATCTCCCAAAACATACTCAGCCCCTGCCAATTTGGATTCAGGCCTAATAAAAATACTAATGATGCTATTATACACATGCTAGAACTTATATACACTGCAATAGAGAAAAAAGAAGTCCCACTAGGGATCTTCATTGACTTACGTAAATCTTTTGATACAGTTGACCATGACTTGCTCCACGTAAAATTGTCACACTATGGTATGAGAGGGCACTCCCTCAACTACCTCAAGTCATACCTCAGCAACAGAAGCCAATATGTGTACGCAAATGGGGCAAACTCTTCTGCGCAACCAATTACAGTTGGTGTCCCACAGGGAAGTGTCCTTGGCCCTCTTCTCTTTCTCCTATACATAAATGACCTTCCAAATGCTTCGCAATTACTCAAACCCACACTATTTGCAGATGACACTACATACGTCTTCTCTCACCCGAGCCCAGTCACGCTAGCCAATACTGTAAATACCGAATTACAGAAAATATCTACCTGGATGAGGACTAACAAACTTACACTAAACATTGACAAAACCTACTTCATTCAGTTTGGTAACAGAGCTACAGATGTCCCTCTTAACATAATGATAAACGAATCACCTATCACAAAGCTAACAGAGGGAAAATTCTTAGGAATCCACCTTGATAATAGACTCAAATTTCATACACATATACAACAAATTTCTAAGAAAATTTCCAAGACTGTAGGCATACTATCGAAGATACGGTACTATGTTCCACAGTCAGCCCTCCTGGCCCTATATCACTCTCTTATTTACCCCTATCTCACCTATGGAATTTGTGCATGGGGCTCAACAACAATTAACCATCTCAGACCACTAATTACCCAACAAAAGGCTGCAGTTAGAATGATAACAAATTCTCACTACAGGCAGCACACTCCACCAATATTCAATACACTAAACCTACTCACCATACAAAACATCCATACTTATTACTGCACCTATTACATACATAGAACACTTAACTCTGATATTAACCCTCCCCTCAAACATCTCCTTGCCAACCAACAGAACACATGACCATAACACAAGGCACAGATCACTCTTTGATGTTCCTCGTGTCCATCTCACACTATGCAAAAACTCAATGCACATAAAAGGCCCTAAAATCTGGAATTCATTACCTGTAAATATAAAAGAAACACTACCTGTTTATAAATTCAAGTCTCTTCTCAAAGATCACTTACTCACCCAAAACCAAATAAATACTGAATAACTGAACCTTATAAATTGTATATCTTAAATGTTTCTCACAATTATATCACATAAATGTTAAACCTAAAACCCAATCTAACTTTATTATTTTTTAAATACACTACCTAACAGAATACGTACTCCATACGACTGAATGTACAACAATGCATGCAACCATATGACCTGTCTTTGTAATACTCATTTGTGCTTTATAGTTATCTCTTTACAATAATGTATTATCACTGATTTCATCATTGCTTAGTTAATTTTAAGCCAGCCCGTAATGCTATGCATAGTATAAGTTAGCTTTGTGATAGGTGATCTGTTTATCATTATGTTAAGAGGGACATCTGTAGCTCTGTTACCAAACTGAATGAAGTAGGTTTTGTCAATGTTTAGTGTAAGTTTGTTAGTCCTCATCCAGGTAGATATTTTCTGTAATTCGGTATTTACAGTATTGGCTAGCGTGACTGGGCTCGGGTGAGAGAAGACGTATGTAGTGTCATCTGCAAATAGTGCGGGTTTGAGTAATTGCGAAGCATTTGGAAGGTCATTTATGTATAGGAGAAAGAGAAGAGGGCCAAGGACACTTCCCTGTGGGACACCAACTGTAATTGGTTGCGCAGAAGAGTTTGCCCCATTTGCGTACACATATTGGCTTCTGTTGCTGAGGTATGACTTGAGGTAGTTGAGGGAGTGCCCTCTTATACCATAGTGTGACAATTTTACGTGGAGCAAGTCATGGTCGACTGTATCAAAAGCTTTACGTAAGTCAATGAAGATCCCCAGTGGGACTTCTTTTTTCTCTATTGCAGTGTATATATGTTCTAGCATGTGTATAATAGCATCATTAGTATTTTTATTAGGCCTGAATCCAAATTGGCAGGGGTTGAGTATGTTTTGGGAGATAAGGTAGGAGTAGATTCGTTTATGAATTAA
The DNA here is from genome assembly GCF_038502225.1 of Cherax quadricarinatus. NCBI lineage: Eukaryota > Metazoa > Arthropoda > Malacostraca > Decapoda > Parastacidae > Cherax > Cherax quadricarinatus. The sequence goes on from NC_091325.1 coordinate 17,830,234, forward strand.
TTTTTCAAAGATTTTTGAGAGAGGGTGTAAGTTGGATATTGGAATATAGTTATTCAACTCTGTTTGGTCTCCTCCTTTGTGGATCGGGGTGACCCTTGCTATTTTGAGTACTGTTGGGAAGGTGGATGATTCTATGGATTTGTTAAAGAGTGTTGCAATGATTGGTGATAGCACTTGTGACACTTTTTTGTATATAAAGGGTGGTAAGGTATTTAAATCTCCTGCCTTGTTTTTTAGTGCGTTGATAATAAGGGAGACTTCGTAAGGGTTAGTCGGAGCTAGGAACAGTGTGTTCGGGTAGTTGCCGGTGAGGTAGTCATTTGGTGAGGTATCTGAGCTTGGGATTTTATTGGCAAGGTTTTGTCCTATAGTGGAGAAGAAATCATTGAGTCTGTTTGCTGTTTCTGTTGGTGGGAGTTGGGGTTCATCTGATTTTGCTAATTTTATTTCGCTATTTCGTGATATCTTTTTTGTTCCCAGAATTTCTGATAGGGTTTTCCAGGTCTTTTTTATATCACCTCGTATGTTGGATAATCTGTTCTCATAATACAATTTTTTTGCCCTTCTTATCAGGCTGGTTAGGATTGACGAGAAACGTTTTGTTTGGTCTCTGGTTATGTGACCCATTCTGTACTGTTTTTCATATTGGTGTTTTGTATTTATGGATTTGAGAATGCTGGGTGTTAGCCAGGGACTGTTCAGTCTCTTAGCTGTCATCTGTTTAGTTTTTTCAGGGCAGTGCTTGTTATAGAGGTATTGGGTCTTTTTTAGAAAATTATTAATACATTCGTCAATATCTGTATAGATTTCTAGCTCAGTGTGCCAATCAATGTTTGCTACTGCTGTTGTGAAGTTATTAATGGCTGCCTCATTGTGAAGTCTGAAGGTGACTTTAGTAGTGTCTTGGGGTAGTTTACCAAGAGTTGTTATGAGGAAAGTAGGGTAGTGGTCTGTGGTATTATCTGTAATTATGCCTGATTTTAAAGGGGATATGGTGTTGGTCCAGATGTGGTCAAGTAGGGAAACACTAGGCCCGGTGGCCTGGTGGCTAAAGCTCCCGCTTCACACACGGAGGGCCTGGGTTCGATTCCCGGCGGGTGGAAACATTTCGACACGTTTCCTTACACCTGTTGTCCTGTTCACCTAGCAGCAAATAGATACCTGGGTGTTAGTCGACTGGTGTGGGTCGCATCCTGGGGGACAAGATTAAGGACCCCAATGGAAATAAGTTAGACAGTCCTCGATGATTCACTGACTTTCTTGGGTTATCCTGGGTGGCTAACCCTCCGGGGTTAAAAATCCGAACGAAATCTTATCTTATCTTATCTAACTCTTGTAGGTTTTGTTACTGTTGGTAGTAACATACAGTTACTCATTGTGTTTGTGAATTCAGTAACGTGTGGGTCCTGGTCTTGCAGGAGATTTATATTGAAATCACCTGAGAGTAGTAAGTGATCTTTGTTCATGCGTGCATCAGTTATCATACTTCCTAGGTTTTGACTAAATTGGCTAATGTTTGACTGTGGAACTCTGTAGATGTTTATCAATGTGAGAGGTTTTTGTAGGTGTTTGGATTTGAATTTAGCTATTATATATTCCCCATGTTCATCCCTTGTGCAAGTATTAGTGATACATTCTAGTTGGTCTGAGTAGTATATGGCTGTGCCACCCCCTTGTTGGTCTGGCCTACAGTTGTGTATGGCTGTGTAACCAGGAATGGCATAGACATCTGTACTATCAGGCTTTAGCCAGGTTTCAGTTAGTGTAATGATGGACATATTGGCATGTAAGGAATTTAGTAATGCTATGAGGTCATCGTAATGCTTGCTTAAAGATCTGATATTGTAGTTAAAGATAGTTATGTTGTTGTTGGCACTGAGAAGTGCCTTTGATTGTTCTGCAGTGTAGTAATTACAGTTACTGTTTGATTCATTTAAGTCATTAAATAAGAGGTTGGTATCAGGATCAATGCTTGTAATCATAAGATTTGTAGTGAATCTATAGTTAGAATTAAGTATAAAACAAAGTAAATAGTCTTAAGCTAAAAAATAGCACCTGAATTATTTAACAAATGTAAAATAATGAGCTAAGGTAGTTTTTTTTTTTTTTTTTTTAAGCTAAAATAAAGGAGACAATATAAAAGGGACTAATACAAATAAAGTGATGATCAAATAATGGAGCTTGGGAATATGATAGTAGGTAGTACTATAAAGGTAATTTTTTAAAGTTAGAATTATAGTATAATATTATAATATAAAAGGGACTAATATAGGTTGTGGTGAACAATAAAGTGGTAATCAAATAAATGAGCTTTGGAATATAATGGCAAAATTGTGAACTTATTCTACTTTAGCACCTGAGAATAGCACCTTGATTATTTTAACAATTGTGAATATATAAACTAGGGTAGTTATATAAAGCTAAAATAAAGGAGAAAATATATAAGGGACTAAAATTAAGTAATGGTAAACAAAGTTAAATGGACAGATGGTAGGGATTATAATATAAACTTATAATATAAAAATACAATTTGAAATGGTACTTGCAATTGCACTAGAGTCTGGTATAGGTTGTTGACAAGATCAAGATTATAACTAGATTTAAATTGACAAAATAAAATTCACAATAAAAGTACCAAAAGAATAATAGTAAAAAAATAACAATGGTAATGTTTTGGTTATAATATGATGGTAAGATGGTAGACAGGTACCCAGGTACACAGGTACAAAGGATAATATAAAGGTTGGGGTTGAATATACAAACTTGAAAATTTGGCAACAAAATGTTATGGGAAGTATAAGATAATGTTTAATGTACAAAAGTAAAATTGACTGGTAGTAAATATGGTGTTTAATAAAATTTTAGTAAGTAATAATGATTACAAAAAAGTGAAAAAGTAATGTTTATTTCATTCAATATTGCACTGGTAGTTATACTTGGTTATATGGCAGTACAAGGTAATTAAGAGTAATCTAAGATAGTAAATGTGGTATTAAAACAGGTAAAGGTAATTAGACAAGTAATGGTTATTAAATGTCAAAAATGTTAAGAGTAAATTGAAATTTTAGTAAAAATGATAATTATTAATTTTAGTAAGTAATATCAATTGATAGTATTTAAAAAAATATGAGGTAGTAATATGGACAGAGAAAGTATCAATTCAGCTAATGTTTAAGCGAACAATAGTAAATAACAAAATCACCTAAGGTGACTTATGCTTACTAGTAAAATCACAAAATGAGGTAGTTGATTATTTAATTACTAAGAGATTGCACAATGTATCATGTGGGAGTTCGAACACGTGGATTGGGTAAAAATACTCACGTAGGCTGGAAGTACGTATATTGTAACTGAAGTATGTGGAAGGGCGCCACAGCCGATCCTGCCTCTCTCGCTCACTCTCATATAACTGACTGGCCGCCCACAGTACCCATATGTGAGGGGGTCTTTGAATACTGCTGTGGTCAGCACAATATGAATAGACAGTGACTCAGGCAGAGACGGTTGGTAGTGAGTCAACTACTGGTACACTGGTTACTGGTAACTGGTTACTACTACTGAGAGCTCGGCGACGCTAACGTATGTCGTCCCGACATACAACTAACACAAACTAGAGATGGCAGGTATACGGCTTGGGCTGATTCTATACAATGTCAAAGTACACAACAATTAAACATTATAACATACATAAGTAGAACATTGGAATGGAAGCTTACGTAACTGAAACTGTAATGCAAGACAAGGTATAATATAGCACAACTCATCGAAGAAACTCAACGGTGGGATTACACAGTGGAAGTGATAAAAAAATTTGATCGATCGATCTGTATTCATGTGATCTACGGATTCTGAGGAAGGAATATATACAAAGAAGTGTTTAACAGAAAGGCAGATTCGGTGCACTCAAATCTAGACTGTTAACTCTAAGAATGCGGAGAGAACATGAACACAAAAAAAAATTCTTGAATACTGATAAGTTGATACTGTAATTATTCATCTATACAGGTTATTTACATTTAACCCCAACTCTGCTAGGGTAAGATTGACATATGCAGAATGGGTGTCATCTCTGGGAGGATCAAACTCTGTTGCATTGGCTAACTCATGCTGTATTTGAGGCAAATCTGAATTGGATGTTACAAATGATACTTGAGGATTTCTCAATACCTGTCGTGTACGTAGGGAATAACGACATTCAGGTTGATCGTCTGACTGAGTATCAGAGGAAGAGAGTACAGGATCAGGAGGATTGTCAGAGTCTGTCACATTAGTCTGGGTTGGAACATCATTATCATCACATACTAACTTCATATGATCTAAACGCGATTCTTTATACTGACCAGTACTAATCTCTCTAACCTTATACTTATTACCAGTGATATGTTCAACTACTCGATAAGGACCAACAAACTTTTGATCAAGCTTTGGCATTGCAGACGTTTTGTTAAAGTTAATCAGCATAACTCTCGAACCTACTTTGATTTTGGATGGCTTTGCTCGAGTGTTTGCGACTCTTGTAAATTCTGCTGTTGATTTATGAAGTGTTTCACGGATTCTTCTAAAAACACTTTGAGCTAAGCTGGTACGAGTTGCTATGAAATCATCAGGGTTGTAATTTGGTTTCGGATTAGAATATAACAACTCATAAGGCAAATGTTTATCTACACCGTACAATGCATAATGTGGAGTGTCACCTATAGAAACATTGTAAGCAGAATTTATAGCACACTGCACATCAGGTATAACTTCATCCCAAGTTTCACTGTTGGGATTGATAGTGGCTCTCAAGACATCTAGTACTTTCTTATTGGTTCGTTCCGCTAACCCATTGCTGGCAGGATGATGAGGAACAATGGTGGATTTAGAGATCTTGTACAAGGTGCACAAATTTTCAAGAATCTCATTACAGAATTCACTTCCATTATCTGTTACTAGGGACTTAGGGGTGGTATGCCTGCAGATAATGCGTTCTTTAAACGCTTTAGCTACTGTCTCGGCAGTCTTATCTGCAATAGGAACTAACTCACAATATCTGGTGAAATGGTCTACCATAACACACAGATGTTTGTTGCCATGGAGGGAACATTGGAAATTAGTTAACAAATCTAGCGCAACTCTTTCCCACGGTTCGCTAGTAGTTGGATATACTTGGATCGGATTAGGGCCATTAGCATTGCCTTTATGTTGCATGCAGACACTACATTTCTTAACATACTCAGAAATATCAGTTGCCATACGAGGCCAAAAGTATTTCAATCTGGCTTGTTTTACTGAACGATCCATACCAGGGTGTGCAACACCTGGTACATTGTGAACTAGCTGTAAGGCTACATTCACTAGTGACTGTGGAATTACTAACTGGTATACTCTTCTGCTAGGAGTACCCAACTCGGCAGTTCGATACAGTAATTCTTGGTTCATGACAAAGTCACTGATGGGTGCTGGTGGCTTCACAATCAGAATAAGATCTTCCTGGAGCAGGAATCGAATCACACCAGACCACATGGGATCTGTTCGTTGAGCATTCTTTACATCTTCAGCACTAAATGGAGGGTCTGCAGTTACTATACTAACATGTCGCGATAAGGCATCTGCGACTACATTTGACTTGCCAGGTAAGTGTTCAAAGGCGGGATTGAACTCTTGGATAGTCAAGGTCCATCTGGCTAACCTTCCAGTAGGTTGTTTGTTCTGGAATAAGGGTATCAGTGGAGCATGGTCTGTCAAGACATGAACAGAGTACTGATAAATAATGTCTCGGAAGTGCTTTAAAGACCATACTATTGCTAAAGCTTCTTGCTCAGTTACTGTATAATTACGTTCAGCCCTCGTAAGGACTCGGCTAGCAAATGCAACTGCGTTGTACTTGCCATCGGTCTTCTGAGCTAGTACAGCACCTATGCCAATTGAACTAGCATCAGTTGTCAGATAGAAGGGCTTAGAAAAATCTGGAAATTTCAAAATTGGAGCAGATGTTAGCTTTTCTTTTAGAGTTTGGAATGCTCTTTCTTGACGGAAGGTCCAAACAAAAGGAGCATCTTTCTTAAGCAACTCAGTTAGAGGAGCAGCTATGGAAGAAAAATTGGCAATGAAAGATCTATAAAAACCTGCTAAGCCCACAAAGGATCTTACAGCATCAGCAGTTTTGGGTGTTGGAAAATTTAGTACTGCAGTTACTTTACTTTGGTCAGTCGTAACCCCTCTAGGAGTGACTACGTGACCAAGAAACTTAATTTCTGATCTCAAAAATTGACATTTAGACAGTTTGATCTTTAAATTGGCTTCTTCAAGCTTACCAAGTACTACATCAAGTCTTTTCAAGTGTGTATCCACGTCTTTAGACATGACAATTACGTCATCTAAGTACACCATAAGTGCATTACCTATGAGACCTCTAAAGATATTAGTCATGAGCCTTGAGAACGTGATAGGGGAAGATCGTAATCCAAACGCCATACGGAGGAAGTGATAATGACCTGTAGGAGTGGAGAATGCAGTTAGCTCTTGGCTGTCCTCGTGAAGAGGGACTTGCCAAAACCCTTGTAACAAATCCAGGGTTGAAAAGACTTTGTTATCTCCGATGTTACGTAAAAGATCACCCAGTATAGGGAGTGGAAAGCGATCTGGAATGGTTTTCGCATTTAACTTCCTAAAGTCAATCACTGGGCGCCAAGTACCATCCTTCTTAGGCACTAGTATCAAGGGTGCATTCCAAGGGGAATTGCTAGGTGCAATAACTCCATCATCAAGCATTTGATTGATCAATTCTTCTGCGACAGCAACTTGTGAATGAGGCATTCTGTACGCAGGTATGTAGATAGGTCTAGTACCAGGTTCAAGTGGAATACGATGGGACAATAAGTTCGTTATACCCATCTTCTCACCTGGTAAAGCAATGGCTTTACGACGTTTGTTCAACAGAGTCAACAAACGCTTGACTTCATCTGGGAAGTCAGTGGGAGCTAAGTCTTTCTCCTCAACTGGTGGAACAGATTGATCCAGTGAAGTGGATGAGGTCACCCCGGCAGAAATAGCACCGACCCACTGGTCAGGTGACAACTCATCCTCTACCTGAACAGGGTAAGGACAGTGAACAAGGTCAACAAGATTGGTATTTGCTCTGAGGCGAACACTGTGACCAGAAGTGTTGGCTAGGAAGAAATGGATCTTACTATCTCTTACAACATGTAAGGATGGTTCAACAAATAGGCCTTTTACTTTGCAAGAATCACTGTCAACTAGGACGTTATCACCATCTGGAACACTAGGAACAACTAGACACTCTAGTGAGGGCACTAGCTGCGACAGAAACGTCTTTCTGCAGACGGCATGTGACATCAACAAGAGATGGCATTACTAGTTGCAAGTAATTGTTTTCCGACAAGGCGTCCCCTGTGGAGAAACTACTACTTGAACTAGCAGACATTGCAGGGATAGGCTCAGCACTCAAGGTAGTCAGAGCGTCCTCGGACACTTGAGGTAACTGGACACTATCTTGCAAGTCTGAAGTTGCAGGAACACAGACAGAAGTGACAGGATCATCAGTGCCTGACCGCTTGGGTACGCTACTGGAAAATGCACTGGCCTGTAAGGACTTAATTCGAGTGTCATACTCTGCGGCAGTATGGCAGATCTCGGATCCAAGCTGGTAACCCCAGAATGGAACGATCAAATCGTCAGTTTGGGCATGCCATCGATAAGGGTCGAGCACAATGCGTAAGTCTCGCATGGAAGCAAAGCCCAGTAGAAGGTCACCAGGGAAAATAATCTGGTCCACAACAAGGAAGGAAGCAGTGAAGTCTCTACCTTGGATAGAAAAGGTTAGGGAAGTCCGACCTCGGACACGCAGGTGAGAACCAGCTACTCCACTAAGGGAGGACACATGAGTCGGTTGTACGAGAAGGACATGTCTTAACTGCTTATCCTTAAACAAACTAGACCTAATAATATTGACTTGCGCACCAGAGTCCATGAACAAATGAACGGGCGCATTATGAACAGATGCTTGCACTATAGGGCCTATGGTTGCATTGGAAGTTATGTGCAAACAAAAAGGTGGATTGTCATCAGAAAAGACTTGTTCTACTTCATCCCCAAAATCATCTATGTCAGAGACATGTGAAGCAACATCATCAGCAGGATTGTCATTCTCGAGACTGCTTAAGGCTTCAAAGGAATTGTGAACGGGGATGGTGTACTCATTATCACCTACTGTCACCATGGGACGGTTTGACTGGGGCGCTCGAATTCCCCCGAATTGGAAGAATGAGCCTGGTTCTGGTTAGTTTGGGAACCACGACGTCTGTTTCCTCTACGGGTTCTGCGGTTGGAACGGCCACGGAAAGACCTAGAGTACTGAAGGTTATAGAGAGCATTGCACTCAGATGTGTCATGTCCATATATTCTATGATAAGTACAGTACGGCAGTGACTGGTACTCATCATCAGTACGACATCTCTTAGGGTAACTATCAGGACAAATAATTGCAATATGGCCACGGAAACCACAGTTGTAACAAGTCCGCCGACTATGGTTACTGAATGTACTATGAATACTACGAGGTTTATAACGACTCTGTACATTGGTTCTTGGTGACCTCGGAGATGGTTGACGACCACGATTTGTCTCTGTGGCACAAACAAGAGGTGGTGCAGACTGAGGCATAGGTGTGAAATTACTTTTAATACATGGGAAAGTACCCTGGGGGCACAAGGAACGTACATGATTTAAGGCTGTAAGTGGTTCCATCGTCACAGTTGGGGGATGAGCCTCATAAGCACACACGGAAGCAGGCGGCATTAGTTCTTTGATTGCTCCAAAAGCTGCTATTTTAGCAAACGGTTCTGTGAATGGTTTAACCTCTTCAGGGAGAAAAGCTGATGACTGGACAGCATTGATAAATGATGATAAAAGTTTGTCTAATCTAACAGCAAATGCACTCAACGATTCATTACTCATGGGTGTAGCATTCACTAGTTCCCTAAGAACGACATATGGATCAGCTGTTTTTACTGGGACAAGGAAAGAACGAATCAGTTCCTCATATTGTGACCACTTAGTAAGATTCCTGAAGTCACGCATATCAAGGAGATCAACAACGTGAACAGCAGCAGGGGACCGATGAAGAGCTTCTTTAGCAAGTCTGATAAGACTTTCCTCTGAAGGAGGACCTTCAACTAGAGCACCAGCACGAGAACGAATGGCCGCAAACCATGCTTCAAGACTATGTACATGGCCATTGAATAAAGGTAACGCATCAAGGGAATCACGAGTATAACTATAGTATCTCGGTGTCTGGGTCGGTCTGTCAGTCGCCAAGAAACTGTGAGGACTGATGACAGGAGCAGCAGTAGCCTGAGAGGTCTGAGTGTCGACATTCACTAAAGTATCACTTGACGGTATGTGAGACATAATGGCAAAGTTGCACGAGAACAAATAAGGCAAAAATAATGAACAATAAAAATGATACAAAATGCTAAAATTGAAATAAAAGAGATGCAACTAATTCTGCAGAAGTAATAAAAAATGTCTAAGATACACTGCAAGAGGAAGGACAACTCAATGTAAAGGACTATTGGCCAAGAAAAAATTTACATTGAAATATACAAGTAAAAATATTACTGGAGACTGAATTAAATGCAAAATGAGCTGTCTTTACTCTTGCTAATAAAGAGATTAATTAATAAAATTTTAAATCAATGTAAAAAGTAGAAAATAAAATTACTAAATTGTTAACTGGGAAATTTAAGTACTTTCTAAGAATGCATAAACAAAATTAAAATATAATTCATAAAAATATCAATAAAAGAAAATAATTCACTGCAGAACAAGTGCAACAAAATAAGGTGTAGAAATAATCACTGCAGTAATAAAGTGTCACTGGGAAAACTCAGGTTAAATAATGAAATAAAAATATGAAGAAAAAACTGATTGAACACTTTAACTCTTAATTGTAAATTAGACAAAACAATTTACTCAAACAGAGTAAAGAAAACACTTTACGTTAAAAGTAATTGAAATTGCATCAAGAGTGAATTTGTTCAAAGAAATATAAAAATATGAATAAAAATAAAACAAAGGAATAAAACGGGAAGTTGAACACTTACAGTGGCAGGGCACACAACACTTAATCACATATTCATTATCTTAGTATATTCTTACAACAAAATCTTGCTGTGACTGATACGACAAAAATTTGCTGGCAAAAATAATGGTACACAGTCTGCGAAAAAATTAGAGGAATGAGACACTGCTGGCATACGAAAAAAAGACACACATAGAAATAAATGGATAATTTGGTATACTGGGGTGCATATCACTGCATGAAATACAATGACAATTACTGGAGAATACAACGCTGAAAGAATACACGATAAAAAAATGAATCACCTCACACAGAGTGACTGACTGGTACACTACACAATAATACTTACTACAGACAGAGAGTAGCATAAAAAAAAACACAGATAAAAAAAATATGAGATGAGCGATAACACTGAAAAATATTGCAAAAATAACGAGTCAAAGAAACACTGAGTCTACACTGAAAACACAAGGTTTAGAGTACACAAGAAATTTACTATAAATGTCTCACACACGCAAATGTCTTTAAATGCAAGAAAATTGTCTCTAAACAGAAAATTATCACTGAAGTCTGTAGTAGTCGACGGTGATGACTGGTGATGAGGAAGGTTGTCCTGCGCGGTGATGACGCCGACACTCACACTGTCGTCGTGAAGAAATGCGCTTTCTTGGTGAACTCGCATAATTGGCTTTATCGTTGGCGCTCAGCTACATCTCTTGACCAATTATGTGAGCCAAAACAGTATTAGGACCCGATACAAGGGTGCAAACAGCCACAGGTAGATAGGTGGGTGGCTGGTGGTGGGTGGTTAGTGGTGGGTGGGTGGAGGGAGAGTGTATAGCGGTGGGTGAGACGACTCTCGCTGGCGCTCTGGCGCTCACTCCACTCACTACCCACGAAGGTGGCTTGATAAGCCACTCTATGCCACAGGAATGGTGAAATTCACTCTTAGCATCCAAGCACAAAGCGATATAGACAATACTTCAGAGGAACTTGGCTTACTTCTTACTGCGTGGCTTACTTCTCTCTCTCAGCTGGGTTAGAAGCTGGGTTGGCTGACTGGCTTACCCCACGAGAATGGCTGACTGGAAGACGTGTAACGATGCACACAGCACGGAGGAGCAGGTGGATGACAGGAGACAGGCTGGATGATAGGCTGACTGGCGTTCACTTCCACAGTCTGGCTTACTGACTGGCTTAATTGCAAAATCCGGGTCAACCCCTCGGAGATTGAAGCAATTAGCACACGAACTAAGCCAGGAAGCTTGAAAAAACGGCTGCAACAGGCTTGCAGGCTGGAGGTGGTGAGTGAGGGTAAGCGGCTAGCTGGAGGTTCACCTTTGACCCTGCCGGCTACTCACAAACAGTCTTCTAACGTCTTGAATTACCCGTAAAACCTTAAATCCACTCCACACCGGTGCCACCATTTATCATGTGGGAGTTCGAACACGTGGATTGGGTAAAAATACTCACGTAGGCTGGAAGTACGTATATTGTAACTGAAGTATGTGGAAGGGCGCCACAGCCGATCCTGCCTCTCTCGCTCACTCTCGTATAACTGACTGGCCGCCCACAGTACCCATATGTGAGGGGGTCTTTGAATACTGCTGTGGTCAGCACAATATGAATAGACAGTGACTCAGGCAGAGACGGTTGGTAGTGAGTCAACTACTGGTACACTGGTTACTGGTAACTGGTTACTACTACTGAGAAATGAAATTTGAACAATAATGGAGCAAAACATACATTACACTACGTAGGCTTTTAAGTTGGACATTGTTTAGTTATTCTCTGTAAGATTAGTATCCCTGAGAAATCGTGATAGATCATTCTCGTTCGTGATTGTGTACAGTTGACCTACATTTGTTTTCCTAACAAGAATTTTCCCATCCCGTGTGAAGCATTGGTGTATTGTGTCGTTATTCTCCCGCTCAAGTTTTCTGACTCTATACAGGAGGTTCTGACGTTTTTTGGTAAGACACTCGTTTATGTATACCTCTTTCTTTACTTTAATAGATGCAATAATTAAGTCTTTTTTCCTGTCATGTGAGTGGAATCTAAGCATAACACTTTTTCTACCATGGGATCCTAGTAACCTGGCTTCTTTTATTTCAGACTCTGGTACAATAACATTTGTTTGGTCCTTTATGATCTGCAGAGTAATTTCTTTACTGTTTGTTTGGTTCATATCACTGGGAAAAAATAATAATAATAATAATCATTACTTACCTTAAAGTATTTGTAGACTTAATGTAGGGTCAGAGGTGAGCAAATGAGATAAAACGAATAAATGAGAGAGAAAATGAGTACATGAGAGGAAACTCGCGGAGTTATGTAAACAAGCCAGGCATATGTGAGTTTTGTAAACAAACCAAGTGAACACGTTCGGTTTGTGTACAAGTTACATTGTGTACAAGTTGTCTCTATGCTGATATGGTAGAATAAAAAAAGAGGAACACTCCCGTTCTCATGTAACACCATTTTTTAGAAGAAATGATGCTCTGAGTGAAGGCATACAAAAGGAATAATTTTCTAGTTATCCCCAGTAACTCATTTTCTCTGATGTTTGACAAGAGAAAATGTTATTCTCACCGTCACTGGTACAAGCTGTCTGGCTACCACATTTCATATTTGTTAATTTATTCTACTGTGGGGTGTATTTATCATCTTTATATGCTACATATTGTGTTTATTATATAATGTTGAAAAGATATCATAGATGGATTAATGAAAATGTGCATATTAACGTAATACTATATGACACTGAACAAGACTCAGTGATTATTATTATTATTGTTACTAATATGGCATCTTGAGACACAAGACACTCTTACTGATTTTAATGTGTACCTGCACGTCAGCACAGCATGTAAGTTTATTTTGGTACAAGTATACATAAGTATAATAATCAGAGTATATATAAAATATGAACTAACTTTTAAAAACGCTTGAAATTTTGGAGTTTCCGTACATAATGGAGAGACGTAGTGCTTATGGAGCTCACGGAGAATTTATTTATTTTATTTTATTTATTTATTTAATAATTTGAACATGATACATGGAAGTACAAAGAAATACAGTGGTTAAGTGTAACATGCCAAAGCCCCTTGTATGCAGAGCATTATGGGCAGGCTTAAAATTAACTTAAGATTAACTAAGCAATGATATACATTATTTATTATTATTATCACACTGGCCGATTCCCACCAAGGCAGGGTGGCCCGAAAAAGAAAAACTTTCACCATCATTCACTCCATCACTGTGTTGCCAGAAGGGTGCTTTACACTACAGTTTTTAAACTGCAACATTAACACCCCTCCTTCAGAGTGCAGGCACTGTACTTCCCATCTCCAGGACTCAAGTCCGGCCTGCCGGTTTCCCTGAACCCCTTCATAAATGTTACTTTGCTCACACTCCAACAGCACGTCAAGTATTAAAAACCATTTGTCTCCATTCACTCCTATCAAACACGCTCATGCATACCTGCTGGAAGTCCAAGCCCCTCGCACACAAAACCTCCTTTACCCCCTCTCTCCAACCTTTCCTAGGCCGACCCCTACCCCGCCTTCCTTCCACTACAGACTGATACACTCTTGAAGTCATTCTGTTTCGCTCCATTCTCTCTACATGTCCGAACCACCTCAACAACCCTTCCTCAGCCCTCTGGACAACAGTTTTGGTAATCCCGCACCTCCTCCTAACTTCCAAACTACGAATTCTCTGCATTATATTCACATCACACATTGCCCTCAGACATGACATCTCCACTGCCTCCAGCCTTCTCCTCGCTGCAACATTCATAACCCATGCTTCACACCCATATAAAAGCGTTGGTAAAACTATACTCTCATACATTCCCCTCTTTGCCTCCAAGGACAAAGTTCTTTGTCTCCACAGACTCCTAAGTGCACCACTCACTCTTTTTCCCTCATCAATTCTATGATTCACCTCATCTTTCATAGACCCATCCGCTGACACGTCCACTCCCAAATATCTGAATACATTCACCTCCTCCATACTCTCTCCCTCCAATCTGATATTCAATCTTTCATCACCTAAACTTTTTGTTATCCTCATAACCTTACTCTTTCCAGTATTCTTTTTGTTATCCTCATAACCTTACTCTTTCCAGTATTCACCTTTAATTTTCTTCTTTTGCACACCCTACCAAATTCATCCACCAATCTCTGCAACTTCTCTTCAGAATCTCCCAAGAGCACAGTGTCATCAGCAAAGAGCAGCTGTAACAACTCCCACTTTGTGTGTGATTCTTTATCTTTTAACTCCACGCCTCTTGTCAAGACCCTCGCATTTACTTCTCTTACAACCCCATCTATAAATATATTAAACAACCACGGTGACATCACACATCCTTGTCTAAGGCCTACTTTTACTGGGAA